>NW_010420240.1:65524-69734 GCF_000710305.1 Buceros rhinoceros silvestris
ATTCTCTACAACCTTAAATCAAGACCGTGTTATTTTTCAAAGGTCTACTACTGCTTCCACACATTTAAGGCTAGATGCAGAGCTCACCAGATGAAGGTCTTTGACAAAAATTGTACAAAAAGCCAGGTTACATGAAACTCACACACAGGCTTAACTCTCTGCCCTCAAAGCGTAGCAATCATTCAGAAAAAGATCTAATAAGTTTAAGAAAATCTCACAGGGCAAGCTGCACCAATCACTTGTCTTGAGAAGCACACTAAATTCTTAGGGGGGAAAAAATTATCTGTGTTGGTAGAAGTTGTTTAGGGAGATTGCTGGGGCTCAGCTGGGAAATACTGTATGAATTCTGTGATGTTAAATCAGCGGTACAAGAAGATTTTGCCTGTTGGCCACTGCCACTCCACACCTACGAAAAGGTGTTGGTAAGACCTTCATTGATCTCAGTGAAGCCGAAGCAGGCTCTCCATCTCTGCTCCTGCTATATGAGTCTCTCAAATAACTTTAGGACATGGACAATGCAGAGAGGTCTGACAAACATACTGTCAAGTCATTCAGACATGCATATGAAAAACTGAGGTCCCAGTTGCGTTCTTAAGGGAATTCTAAAATTACTACTGTTCTTTAGTTCAGACATTACTAAGAAAAAAAAAAAAAAATCCAAGGGCAACAACTTTTTTTTAATGCTTTTTTTGACCAGTATTACTGACCAGTTGCGTTCTTAAGGGAATTCTAAAATTACTACTGTTCTTTAGTTCAGACATTACTAAGAAAAAAAAAAAAAAATCACAGGGCAACAACTTGTTCTTAATGCTTTTTTTGACCAGTATCACTGACAGCTAGACAATTACATACAGATACGTAGAAAAAGAGGATTGGTCAAGATGGACTCAACATATATTAAGTTATTTAATCTAAACATAATTAGTGTTGACACAAATAGTATCAAAAATCAAACATTTGAAGTGACCAGAAGTAAGCGTCTTCATATACACAAACCAAAAATGCTTACTCTCCTTGACAATAACATTTAACAATACTCAATCCAAGAAGGATTTTTTTTTGTCTTAACTTTATCACAGCATCCTACTACATGTGAACAACATCTTCAAACAAAAATACAAAAAGAACCCGTTTGAAATCCATGGCATGCATCAAAACTACCTGAATGCCCATACTTAATGTTGATCTAGAGCTATGTAACAAGGACAAAAAGCCAAATAACTGACTACTGCACCCTTGCAATTTTTTGCAGTCTTTTTATTAGTGATTTGTCTAAATAAGCTTCATTTATAAATTCTTCTCTTCATATAGATAGCCAAGAACGTTGTTCATACAGTTGCTCAAGATGAAACAATAAACCAAAATTTTAATGATTACTTTTTTTTTTTACACTATGTAAAACATTAAAAAGTTAACTTTCACTTCGTTGTTTAATTATTTGCCAGTCGTTTTTCCATTTCTCTGGCTTTAACAGATGTTTTTTTAAATACTTTGATTCAGATTTTCCATTTGCTATGGAACTTATCTTTAGGAAACAATCTTTTCTATGCCATGCCAACCTGTTGCAAAGAAGAGTAACTAGTGCAAAACACGTTTACCACGTGCAACCCACGGAAAACGTACTGGTTGACAATAGCAATTCTCACTGAAAATCCACCTTTCCTCAAAAACAACAGGAAGCTCCCTGAAGTACATGCTGTGCTAGAAAGCATCCCCTGCCCCCCTCCACGGTATTCTTATTAGGCATATCCTGACAGAACAAGAATCCAAGATGACACAAATTAATCTAGTCTTCTAGAACAATTTGAAAGGACATTTAAATTGGCAATCTTTTCATATAGAGGGCAACACTTAAAAGAGTAAGTGCGTGTAAATGTCACACAAACACTGAAATGTTAAACGAAACTTGTGGATGCACACATTGAACTACTCCCCTCTTTCTGAACTGCTTCTGTTGTTTGAAAAGGGAGTACAGCCTGTTTTGAACAGAATGTTTATTAGCTGGGGAAAAAAAGAACTGAGTGCTTTCGGTATGCAGACAAATAACATACCCACAAGACACGCAGTGACAGTATGGTTCATCACTTTCAAAGCCAATGAATTCATTTCTGCATTATCCATATCAAAAGGGCAGTATAGTACACTTCCATTGTGAAAACAAAGGTTTCACTCCATGTATTTCAATGTCCTTCCACTCTCCTGCGTCAATAAAAATTGTAAGTATGCCCAAGAATATCGTGTCTCTGCTGCAAAACTGCAGGAAAGCTAGGCTACCCTGTCACCAAGGCCACCTCCCCTTTTGCATAAAGAGCTCAAAGTGAAACTATAAGCTATCGGAAACTGTGTTTTCTTTATACTAAGAACAGCACAGAGATTTCCAATGTATTTTAACATGAACCACACCAGTAACAGCACCACATCTTCCAAAAATTGAGTACTTCAAACTTACTTAGCAAATAACGTTTCACGGGTATAGAAATGATTATTCAGTAGGTCTCTTTAAATTGGGAAAATGTGCACCCAGTCAACAAAAGAACACTGAATCAATCAGTGCTAGATAAATTCCAAGTAGTCTGAAGGATCTTTTAGTTGTTATACAAACTTCAGACATATATTGTTTCAAACTGTAGTGGAAATCAAGATATGGTTTTGGTTAGTATCTTACAAACAGAAGCTTTGGTTACAAACAAAAGCAGAGCTCCAGCAAGTGTTTTGGGGTTAAGCTTGAAAACACCCTCCAAACTACTTGCCTTTTACACAAAGCATTTGACACAGCGGCAAAAAGCCATCCAATCCTCAAAACTTCATCTACTTTAACTGGGGCAAAATAAAAACTAGCACCTGTCTGCATTCTCACTGACTTCCCATAGCACAGCAGCATTTTGCTTAACCTCACATCACCTTCCCCCAAAACACAAAACAAATGAGGGAGTAAGACACTGAAATACTGCCTTCTATAAACCTATTTACGAAAATAAGGAGACTACTGAATTTCTTTGAACTTAGTTAAAGTAGGAACACACCACAGAATAAGCTGTCTAAAACAAGACACTCTTGTAAATACTACGTATATATAAGTACCTATCACGCACCTACTTTAGAGAAAAGAAATGAGTTATTCAGATACTATATGTAGCCTTCTAGGAAATAGATAGATTTTCTGATTTCTGCAGTTCTTCTTTGGCCTTTATTTGAACTTGACTTAGTGGTTGCATCCAACCAAAATATATCCACTCCACCTATAATTGGCAATCCAATCCAATTAAAGATATTGGGGTCAACTTAAAGGCTGCTGTCAAAAACAAACAAACAAAAAAACCCAAGCAGTTCTACAAACAGAATCTTCTTAAATAAACACTTACTTTAAAAGTCAAAATAAGCTTCCTTCCCTATCTGATGTTCACTCATTCCATGTTCCAGTGCAAGACAGAGCTGGCCTATACAGAAGCAAGCAATCATACTTAAAATGTTCCTTGTCAGAAGTTTAGATCTACTTATTTGCATGCTTCTTGCTTTGAGAAATAAAGACCTCTATACTCACAAGGTGGGAAACCATGTTTGCCTACTAGCAAAACCTAAACAAACATTAGCAGAAGAGACTGCTCTAAGTTTCTTCAGTACTGAAAAAAGCTGGCAATGCCACTATCAGCTGTATCATAATTTCCACAATAAACCTCTTAAACGGGGGCTAAGTGAACCAAGTCTGAGACATGTTATAAAAATTACGAGATGATGTAGATATATATGAGTAGCCGGTCAACTAATAATTACATCAAAGGAAAAAAATTAAGAATAAAGGCCAAGAGAGATAAAATTGCTTATTCCATTTCAGCTGTAAGAAAATAAGGTGGTTTTTTGGTTTTGGTTTGTTTTTTTTTTAAGTTTTACACACACCTTTTAAATAACCTATCACGGGACAACGTGAAAGAAACAGCGCTGGCTATTTCATGCCTGTTAGATTCCCATTCAAATGTAAACTAAGAAGCGCAGCTCACAGAGAGCAAGCAAATAGCCTATGAGCCTGTTACTGCTCGTTACATCACGGTCATTTGCCTGTAAACTACAACATGTAACGGTGTGATCCAGTAACTTTCTGTTTAGGGCGGCTGTTGTACTACCCTGTCAAAGCAGACCCGCATCACGTATCTGCAGTATTGCTGGATGTCTGTGTATACAGGCATCCCCAGCGCGCCCATCTGGGGGGCAAGCA
>NW_010420241.1:0-2356 GCF_000710305.1 Buceros rhinoceros silvestris
CAGGAATTGAGAGCATTGACAGCATGAGACTGACTCTGTTCAGGAGTTCTCAGCCAGGGTCGAATTTCCCTGAGGTACACAGTGGACTTTACCATCTTCCTGCATCACCCACCAGGTGTGTCCAGGGCCTTGGGCTGAGACAACACCACGGGTGGGTGTGTCTGGGTTCACAGCAGAGAAAACCCAAACAGCTTTTCCCAGCAGATTATTTTCACATACCATGGGGACTCCATCCCCCTCTACAGTATGTAAAAGGTCTGACTGGGCAGGGCCGGCTTGATTGATTGATCCTCTCGTGTTCACTTGCCAGGTGGCTTCTGCCAAATTCTTATCCCAATTTTTGAGGGTTCCACCACCCAGTGCCTTCAGGGTGGTTTTCAGCAAGCCGTTATAACGCTCTATTTTACTGGAGGCTGGTGCATTCCTTGATACAAGCTAGGTATAATTTCACATCATGAGCTGTGAGAGTAAATGTTTCTTTTTCTCTTCATCTTTTCCTGAACGTTCATGATTTTTTGTCTCAGTGATACCCCTCAGTTTTCCACCTTTCATGCTTTCTCCCATTACCTGTGTTTTCTTGCCACATATGGGAACTGTTTTGCACCTCTGACAATTATTCTTTGCCAAACCCTTTTCTGTTTCTGCTTGCACTGAGAGGGAGGGGTTGTTCAAGAAAAGAGTTCACTGCACCTTTCTGGAATAGTCATGCTATGTTGTGTTCTTCATCTGTTACCTAGCAATTCAAAATACTCTGTGGACATTTTCTGCTCTCTGCTGAACATTGAACGGGTATTCCTGTAAAGCTGTCCACAGTGGCTGGAACGAGGGGTAGTAGTCACATTGCAGCATAATATTTTACATACATATTTTTTAATACTTCTTTTCATGTGCGCTATTTTGCCCTTATGAAAATTGAATTTACCTTGTCATTTTATCATCCAGTCCCTCAATATTACAAGATTTGCCTGTTAGTTTGTTACAGGTTGTGCTGTGAGGTCAGCATGCATTGCCAGATTTTAAAACCATTAGGAAACTTGCAAGTGTAGAAAGCTGAAGTAGTGAATGCAAATCTCTGTGCATGTAAACATAAAGAGAACAGAAACAAGAACAAAGTTCACTATCCATTCTGGAGAGTATGTTAAAATTATACATTTCTTTTTCAGAATAACCGAGTGACATTTAAATAACATTTCTTTGTCCTACAGAAATCAAAGGAAAATACCAGAGTAATTTGTAAGCGCTGCAAGACATTGCTGGGAGAAACATTATCATCAGGTATGGGATGTACAAACCAAACTGTACCACTGCGTCAGCCACTGAGCACCAGAGATTAAAAACTCGGGAGGAACAGAGTTATTCAGTCAGGTGCAGGGCTGATTCCTGTGTGTTTGTCTCACTCCCTTCTGGAACAGATGAGGTTGTTGCTTCCACTGTTAGACCTTGAAAGTGACTTATGGCAGGGAATCTCCTCATCGTTTCTGTGGTGTGTATGCCTAACTCTAAAGCTATGGAAGACTCAGTGCATGATTCCAGTTTACTAGGAATCTGTTACGGGTCGAGGGTCCGAGGTACCCACTCCTCGCATTACCGTAACGATTCCGTCTGCCTTATTAGAGGCAGAAGGATTTTAAAAAGGGGAAGGAAGAAATTCACACCTCGGTTTGCGTTCGGGAACTGAAACAAACTTTTAATAAACAATACAGTCACACGACTATATTCTATGAATATATATGCATATAGTTACAACTAAGGGGAAAAAATGGAGAAGAGAGGACTTAGATAAATAAAGCTCTGCAGCAGGCTGTCTAGTCCAAGGTCAACCTCTGGGCAGGCAGCCAACGGCGAAGATAAGGGTGATGCTTGGCCTGGGCTTTGTGCAGCTGCAGTCCCGGGCGGAAAGAAAAGTGAAGTTCTGTCTGCGGTGAAGGAGGGAAGGGGGGAAGGAGCCCCGCCCTGCGCGAGCAGCCGATCAGCTAGAGAACTCCCTTCACGAAGCAACAGGAGGGAGTTTGGGTATTTCACCCTCTGTTCACACCAGACTCACGGCAGGAACAGCTCACAGCGTGCAGCTCTCAGGCGATCCGGGGGATGCAGGCAGACCTTCAGGCTCTCGGCTTGTCGGGCCCAGCAGGCCTGGTCGGCGGCAGAGCAGATTCGTGGGAGCTCCCCTCTCTTCCTGACGGCCGGAAAACCGAGCGAGGTTCCTCCCTGCGCGCCGCTGATCGGGAGCTTAAAGAGCGATCCGGGGGATGCCAGCTCTCAAGCCTCGGGCTGGTCGCTTGCCGGGTCGGCTCTGGGCGGCCTGGTCGGGCCTGGATGTCTGCCAGCAGGTCAGCGGCAGGCGCCCCCACCGCCG
>NW_010420241.1:2374-5826 GCF_000710305.1 Buceros rhinoceros silvestris
GCTCCCAAAGCTCACGGCTGGCACGGTTCACAGTGTGTAGCTCTCAGGCGATCCGGGGGATGCAAGCCTTCAGGCTCTCGGCTTGTCGGGCCCAGCAGGCCTGGTCGGCGGCAGAGCAGATTCGTGGGAGCTCCCCTCTCTTCCTGACGGCCGGAAAACCGAGCGAGGTTCCTCCCTGCGCGCCGCTGATCGGGAGCTTAAAGAGCGACCCGGGGGATGCCGGCTCTCAAGCCTCGGGCTGGTCACTCACCGAGTCAGCTCTGGGCGGCCTGGTCGGGCCTGGACAGACGTCTGCCAGCAGGTCCACAGCAGGCCTCCTCCGTGCAGCGAGTCCGGAAGGAGAGAGAGAGAACCACTCCCCCAGCCTGCTGCTTTTTAAAGGCTCCCCACGTAACACGGCACCTGACCTTCTTAACCAATTAAATGCAGAATTATTGTATTTGCATGGAATAATTCCTATTCGTTCATTAACCAAAACAAGGAAGTTTCAGCTCAAACCAGGAAGTTTAGCTCAAACCGGCACACAGGGCTTGACATGTTGGTGACAAAACTGCAGCATCAGTTGCTCAAACCTCAGCATTACTGAATCTTAATCCTAGGAAGACTTTTTGCCTGTGTGTGTGCCACTTGTTTTGCAGTTCTCTCTGTTTACCTGCTCTGTTTGCTAAATGGAGATTAGTGGCAGGAAAGGATACCTGAGAAATTACAGGTTGTTTATTTTGCTGTCGGTCATACAGAATATTGGCAAGGTTAGTTCAGAACTTAGTCCATACAGAACTAGAAGCTAAAGGTATGATAGTGTGGTAAAGTAGTGTAAAGAGGATTCTCTGTTGGTTTTTAAAATGCAGTTATTAACAGGGGAGAAGCAGTGATAAGACTGTTATCAGCAGAGTTCATTCTTTCATTCTCCTTTTACCCCACTGCATCAGTCCGAGTGAAACTAGCTCAGTTCGGAGATCTGGGGAATATAAAAACTTGTCAGAAAATGCAAAGCCTGTTTAAGAAATAAGTCATGAGGAAGTGCAAGACAGAAGGTCTTCTGTTATAGAAGGTTCTGATTATCCTGTACAGGGATCTGAACAGTAGAGGCTTTAATAAAGCCAAATTTAATGTAAGATGTTTGAAAGCCCACAAAGCAGGTTGTGACTTTGAGAAAGCCATGGTTGGTTAAGAGCTTCACAGATAGTCATGAATAATGAGTGGCTTAATCTAAGCCTTCAGATGGTTGTAGCAACCAGTAATTGATGAGATTAGTGGATTTGGGAAAAGGCAAATACTGTGCAGATGTACAGGGATTTCTGCTGGACTCTCTACATGACTGAAGTTAGATAGCATGTTTTCTTCAGTGCTGTAGGAAATGTCAGTAGGGTTCAAAGAACAGACAAAAAAAACCTAACCAGAGATATATGGTATGAGTCTAGGCAGAATGATCTCTGTGAAAAGTGACTAGAATCTTAAAATCATAGTTGGAAGAGACTTTTAAGTCTAACCACTAACCTAACACTGCCAAGTCACCACTAAATTGTGTCCCTCAGCACCACTCTATATGTCTTTTAAATACCTCCAGGGATGGCAACTCCACTTCCCTGGGCACCACTTCCCAATGCTTTACAACCCTTTCTGTAAAGAAGTTTTTCCTACTATTCAATCTAAACCTCCGCTGGTGCGACTTGAGGCCATACTCTCTCATCCTATCGCTTGTTTCTTGGGAGAAGAGACTGACCCCCACCTCGCCACATCCTTCTTTCAGGTAGTTGTAGAGAGTGATAATGTCTTCCCTGAGCCTCCTTTTCTCCAGGCTAAACAACCCCAGTTCCCTCAGTGGCTCTTCTTGAGACTTGTTCTCTAAATCCTCTACCAGCTTCTTTGCCCATCATTGAACACGCTCCAGCACCTCAATGTCCTTTTTGGATTGAGGGCCCCAAAACTGGACACAGTACTCAAGGTGTGGCCTTACCAGTGCCAAGTACAGGGGGTCAATCCCTTCATTATTCCTGTTGGCTACACTATTTCTGATACAAGCCAGGATGCTGTTGGTCGTCTTGGCCACCTGGGCACACCATTAGCTCATATTCAGTCAGGCATCGACCAACACCACCAGGTCCTTTTCTGTGGGGCGGCTTTCCAGCCACTCTTCCCCAAGCCTGTAACGTTGCAGAGGGTGTTGTGGCACAAGTGCAGGACCTGGCACTTGGTCTTCTTGAACACCATACCATTGGCCTCAGGCCATCGATCCTGCCTGTCCAGATGCCTTTGTAGAGCCTCCATACCCTCACGCAGATCAACACTCCTGCCTAATTAAAGCACAGACTTGACTGTCGTGCTTTGGTACTTCCTCCTGAGCAGATACCACTGCCTTGAAGATAAAGCTGGATTATAGTGGAGGCCATATTTGGCTTTGAAATTCCCCTGCTGGAGATTCCTTTCCCCAGTTCTACCGCATATACTTACATGATCGTTTCTTGAGAAATACCCACCTCCTATTTCACTGCAAGCGAACATCTTAATTCCCAATGCCCTTGCATCAGTAGCACCAGTTCCTAGAGGTAGAGTGACTGAACTGGCTTCTTTTCCTCTTGTCTCCCAGGACTAGGCACAGTGTGGAGCAGACTAAAATTAAACTTAGAGGTAAAATATGATTTCCTAACAGTGAGGACAATTTAAAAAGTGTAGTGCTTTTCTGGAGAAGGAGTGGGATTACCAAGCTTTTGGAATCTTTAAAATAGATTAAATGTCTTACTGAAATGCTTGCTTTCTTCCACTTTTAATGGTGTGTGTGGATGGAGATCAGATGAGACAATTCCTTCCAGCTGATCAGTCTTCACAGTTGTTCATATACTAAGGCTTAGCAGGATGAATGTATTATTCTAAATATTGAATCTGTTATGCTGGCCCTCTGGTTAGGCCGTGTTCATAGCAAAGACCTAGAGCTTATAATATGATCATCTTTGACCTGGCTTTATTGATGGTGATTAAATTCTGTACTCAAAACACTTCAACGTACTCTTAAAGACTGTTTTGGTGGAGGTTTGGGGGTACAGTTACATGGAAACTCTGAATGTATGCATTATTCTTGATGAATTAGTGTATTTTTTGGAAAGAAGTCTATTCTGCTCTTTGAGCAAAGAAGAAAATTACTTTCCCATGTGTGCTGTTATTAAAACTGTCTCCTGTGATTCACTACAGCACTACTGAGCAGCATAAAATGCTTACGTAAGCTCTGCTGATCTCAGTGCTTTAGGAAAGTTCTTTCAGTTCATCCTTCAGGTTTAGCTTGAGCTCTTGCTTACTTTGTTTCAAGATGATTGTTCCCAGCGTTAAACAAGGATCAATATGAATGACAAATTGCTGATCGTGTAATTAGCTCAGAGCAGTTTACTTCTGGCAATGTGTATTTTCTGTTATTGGTTGCTTCTTCTCCTGCAAACCAAAGCAGAATTTGACCATCTGCT
>NW_010420241.1:5971-7101 GCF_000710305.1 Buceros rhinoceros silvestris
GTTTAATTACTATAATGATATGGTGATGTGCGGTCTAATCCTAACAAGTCGGTTGTTCTGTTCTACTTCTTTTTCTCATTTTAGATGCCATTAAATATTACGTCACTGAGGTAATTATTCAACCAGCTGAGGGAAGTTTCAACCCAATACCAAGGTAACAAATAAAAACAATTTAAAAATTCAGATAATCTGCTCAGGTTTATGTTTTAGTAAGGATGTTAGAAGTGCACTAACATATTAATTTCTTATTTCTTTTATTACGTGTAATAAAGTTCTGTCAAATTTCATGTAATCATCACAGCATAAAGCACTGCAAAGGTAACATAGTCTGAACTCATTTGTATGATTTTGTTTGTTTGTCTTTGTGTGTGTGTGTGATGCGATTTTTGTTGTGGTGTCTCACTATTCAGGTGGTAAGCCAAAAGTCATTAATTATTTATTTTGAACTATTTAAATTTGCTTGATATCTGGTGACTAATTATGGAAATGAAAGGTTACATTATGTAAAGTTAAATTAAGTAAAGCTTGAAATGTTTAATTGGAAGTGAGATGTCTGTGTTTTCAAGTAATTAAGTTTGAAGGTGAAACAGAACTTGATTTACCTGCCTTGTATCATGTACTATGTGTTAATCACAGTTCTTTCCTTTTGTGAATTATATTTGGAAGTTGTGCATCATTCTGAACTTTTCATTCATATGTGTAAAATACAACAGGGAAAAGCTTTTATTCATCATTTGGCATTTGGTGTTGGTCACAGTAAAGGATACGGAGCAATTCAGGCGGCTGATCTATTAAAAAAATCCTGTTGCGGGAATAAAAGGTCCTCTGGTTTTGAGGGAGAGAAAGATGACGAAGCTCCATCTCTCAATAAAAAGTGATGTAGTGGACTTGACAGTGTGGAGATATACATGCACTTGTACTGCATTGATATGAATGATTTTGCCCATGTAGTGTGTATGAAAACAAGTAATATGTGGTTAATTCTTAACCAGGTCTCAATTCGTACAGAGCATGGTTGCTCAGTGTCTTCTGGAATTGTCCTCTGCTAAAAGCACATTTAGATTCACTGTAAAAGGGGATAATGGAAAAATCTATATTCTGGTAAGTTTGCTTTTTAATCTATCCTGCTG
>NW_010420241.1:7182-27904 GCF_000710305.1 Buceros rhinoceros silvestris
CCTGCTGAAAAAATTTAACCTATAAATGTATCATTTATGCTGTTCATGATTGTATGTTTTAAGAAAAATAGCTAATTCAAATTCTTGAAGTAGTTCTGAGGAGTTCTGTTCCAGTAAGGAATTTCCTCTGTGTTTTAATCTAAGTGGATGTACATATGGCAATTATCTCTATTAATGTAGTAGTGAAAGTACTACAGATACCCCCCAAGTAGCACAGAAATAACAGTGTTTTTGTTTTCAGAAAATATAGAAAGCTTAAGTTTTGACTTTATAATATATATTCCATCTTCTTGCTGCAGCGCTTATCTTTAATCACCAGAAGTTCATCAAATTGTATAGCATCTTTCATGAATATTGTCTTAAGTCAGCAGAAACTACTAACGTAGTCAGTACATTGCACTGCAAAGCGAAGTGCAAAAATAAAATTGCCTATTATACTTAATGTCCTAATGCTGTTAAACTTGGTTAAGCTTAATATTTAAATAGTGACAGCTAAATTCTTCAAACTTCTAAGATGGATAGGAATTTGGATTTGCAATTATCATAATACTGTACATTTGGTATAGCCAGGGATGTTTTCTTTTATTCATGAACTAAATATAAGCACAGAATTTGTAATTTTACGCTTTGTATGAGTAATTCGTAGACAAAAAGATAAAGAAATACATGATTGTAGATTCCTGCCCTAGATAAACTTATAGATGCACTTCATTGAGGTAGGCAATCTAATTAAATAAACTGGTTTATATATACATCATCCAAGTTCTGTAATTTCTGAACATCCAGATTCTGAGGTAAGTGTGTATCTGTTGCTTTTAAATACATTTTAGTGCCAGGATAACATTTATGCAACCACTGAGAAATACTTCTTCTGTAATGATAAAATAAGGTCCCATGAGCAGGCCCATAATTGTCACTATGTATAATCTAATTGAAGAGTCATTAAAAATTGTTATGATTATTAACTTGTAGCTTATGTGTTTCCAAGTTACCTAATATTCTGATGCTTAAGCCTGGTAGCTTATACAGAGTGAACTGGCTAATTTCTAATGAGAAGTCACCTTATTTGACAGATTGACATTACTCTTAGCTGCAAGTTGCATTTTTGCCAATGTGCTGATTAGAGGAGCAGGCTGAAT
This sequence comes from Buceros rhinoceros silvestris, assembly GCF_000710305.1. Lineage (NCBI taxonomy): Eukaryota > Metazoa > Chordata > Aves > Bucerotiformes > Bucerotidae > Buceros > Buceros rhinoceros. The sequence goes on from NW_010420241.1 coordinate 8,322, forward strand.
TATCATAGTGGCTGGCTTCTGATTGGCATCCTTTCCTTTTTATTAATGAGTTGTTAGTAGTTTGTGTTTAACATCAGAAAGCCCTTACTCATATCCAGGGTGAGGTTCTAGGTACTGTATACGCACCAAGAGGTGTCCTGGAGCCATGGGTTAACTCTGAGGACTCAGAGGCCTTGTGGACACAAGTGCAATGTGAGCACGGTTTATATTAATGATTGCAAACAGCTAAACAGTAAAAAATGTCGGTGCTTGAGGCTGTAAGTACCCAGCCGAGTTAGAAAAGCAGCCTCATCACTGGTGCATTGTGGGCCAGCTGTCCCATTTAAACGTTTTTTTTTACAATGAACCGGAGATTCTCGTTCACAGTGTTTGTGCTTACATACCTGAACACACACAGCTTAGGCTGTGTATGTGATAGTTAAGGTTAAGGTATCTCACAAGTCTGTTTATTTATTTTTTTTTAAACCACAGATATAATATATACTTATTTTCTTTATTTCCTGTGCATGTATCACTTAACTTTACCAGTTACATTATTTGTTAATATCTTAAAATGAGTTTCTGCTGTTTATGTTGGTGATTATGAAATTTCTGAAAACTATGTACTTTTTATGTGGGGGGGTTTTTTAAAGGATGTCAACAAATAAAAATCTCTTTGACTCAGGAAAAAAAAGAAGTGATGTATATAGATTTCCTTATTTATCCTAACTATATCTCTGCCCTCTTCACATTCTCTAAAAAATGCCTCCTCTCAATTCCCTCCTCTCTTTGCTCCACTGTTGAAGGGTTCCCTGCCTTAAAGTTGCATGACTAGGAGTAAGAAGCTGAGAACAAGATGAGGTCAGCAAATTGATCATGAGATAGGAGAATACAAGCAAAATGGTACATTATTGGTCAGCATAGCAGCATCTTATTAGATGTAATTTCTTCTGTATTATAAAAAAGGGTAGTTTTGTGGATAGTAACGGAATTAATCCCATGGATGGGATCAACCTGATAAAACCCAGAAAGACCTATCTGTGAAAATCAAAAGGTGTGTGGTAGAGTTTGGAGTATGTGTGTGCTAACTCTAATCTTTCAATACTGAATGAAAGATGTTTTTTGGAGTGGGATTAGTCTGTAATATGCTTCAAAAGTAAGACAGCTTATATTTCAGGAAGGAGTGAGAGGAAGTGGGAAGATATCCCAAGAAAAGAAAATGTGTAGCAAAATGGGAGAGTCCCATCAGATACTGATTCTTGGACCTTGTCCTGGAAGGCATGAGCAGAACAAGTTTGCATTTGTCAGAGTTTGTGAGGGGGTCTTTGCAGTGACCTAGACATGAGATAATGAGTACTTTGTTGAGACTTAGCTACCCAGCTCTCTTAGAGAGCTCTATTCTTTATGAAGTACGAGGAAACCACTTCTTTATCTGAACAATCTGAACATGAGGACAAAAAAGCTGTAATGAAAGCAGTTTTCATTGCTAATCTGTATGATGATGAAAAGTAATGGTGATGTCTGCAATATCTGAGAAAAAACTAGCAAGGAACAACAACAGCTTTTTTTTGAGCCATGTTAAATTCAAATTGATGCCTAACTGTCCACAAATGGATGCTGTTGGTACAGGTTGAGATTTTAGGAAGCTGATCACAGAATGTAAGTCACAGTATTTCACCTGTTTGAATCAGATCCCACGAAGTATAACTGAGATTTATTGCATATTTTCTCCTAAGAACATCTTTGAAGCCTACTGACAAGATGATTTAAAAAACAAACCGAAAAAGCAAGGAAAAAAAAAAAACCACCAGCAAAAAACCCAAGCACTTTCTTCTGATGCTGTCATTTCAGAAAAGGTCATCAATCTGCTCTATGAGTGAATTCTAAACTTTATGTATTTATCTTTCTGTAAAGATTCTTTTTCTACTGGGGTTAATATGAAAGCAATTCTGTTGTGCAGGCTCTGCTGTACAAAGTGGTATAGAGGAAGGAAGGATTGTACATTGTGAGTAACATAGTTGAAAGCACAGATCAAAATTTGAGACTATGTTTGCCAGAAATAACATGTATAAACTGCTTTGAGACAACAGACCAAGTCATGGTGAGTGATTGTTCATTCTGGCCAAAAGCAAAATCAAAAAATAATCCGTGCATGTGGAAAAGAAGGAATTATTGCCTAAAGCAGTAAACATAGTTCAGAAGTTAATTTTCTTATGGCAGTGTCCTTCCAGCTGCAAAGACTGATTTTCTTTCTCGGTATTAATACAGATCTGTTGCGTTGCTGTTGAGACAAAGACATACTGTGGACAAGCGGTATAATGTTATTGTCAAATGCCACATATCAACACTTGTAGTAGAAGAAAGCACTTTTCAGATGGACCATGTTGCAAATGAATTGGTTCAGTTGCTTTCTCTAAAGCAAATTGCAGAAAGATTCTGAAAGGAGCAGGCAGCTATTGCTGCATTGTTCCTTAGATTAGTTTGATTGATAGTCCCCTTTTGAAAAGCATCCCAGGAGGCTCCTTCACGGGGAGGTGTTAATAATTTCAAGAAGAAGGAACTCCGCTTACTTAAAGCTAAACATGTCGACAGTGGTGTCTGTTTATAGAACAGTTCTCTTTTTTGCCCGTTTTCTCCAACACCTCTTCAACACTTGGCTTAAATCACCATTGTGTAATGGTCCTAGCTAATGAGGTATATTTTGCAATTTAGACTGTGAATGTGTGCAGTGAGTTACCAGAGCAAAACTGATGAACGGCCACTTGGTAAGCCAAGTGCGGTTTCTTGTCATCATTTATGTGTGTATGCTAAAGTGATTCTTCTCCTCCCATCCCCTCCCAAGACATCTTTATCAATATATCTCATTCCTCCTTTATGAAACTTCCACTGTAATGTTCTGAGCCTTGGGCTCTGATGAATTGTGACTGTCACTTTCAATTATGACATATACTATGTATCCTGTTAACTGAGGCCTTCTCCTTCCACAGGGGATGTAATACGTCTGCTACCTAACATCATGTAACTTGTTTTACTTGAAGTTGATTAGGTCATGAGAAGCACAAGATTACTCTCTAGTGAGCAGCATTGCATAAATCCTGTTTTCTATGATAAATATTTAATATATAAACTTTTAATACAGGCTCAGGACTTGTAAAAATTGATTTCCGTTGGTTACTCGGGTCACCTCACTACTGCAGGCTGCAAATAAAGGAAAAGCTTGCCTTTTTTGTACAGGGCTTAGCATGAAAACCCTGATTCAAAGTCGGAACACTGATGCACAATCACACAAAGATCCATAACGTGATGCAAAAAGTTCAGATTTCACAAAACTCTCCCAGGTAAATATCCCGTGAATTACTGTGAACAGGTAGTGCTGAAGAATTCCCATTATCAAATTTGATAAAGATTTGTTTTACAAGGCTCTCTTACAGCCATTTGTAAATCCAGCCTTCCTTTCAGACCACATTGTCTTTTCCCTTGCATGTCTTACCTCCATCCAGTCGTAACTATCATGCTTTTTCCAAAAATTGTTAAATTTTTGCTCTTCTAGTGGGCAGTCTTTCAGTTCCCTGTCTGTAGCCCTCAGTCGTTCGACACCATATACTCAACTAACTCCTGAAAAGTTATGAAATTAGAGAAATAATCCACTTGATGCTGAAACAGATGGCCTGGGACAGTTTCTTTTGTTACTATTAAAGGGAATGTACTCCACCCACAAAAAGAGGCAGCTTCACAGAAATAATGAACTTAAGAGTGACTGTGATAAATCAGGCATCAGTTTATTAACTGTTTATTATCAGTTTATTAACCCATTTTTCTCCACTAGAGGCTGTGCAGACTGTGCTGAATAATAAAACGTCAATTTATTTCTGTTAACACACTCCTAGAAACTTCCTAAGAATGTGACTTTAGTATCAGCTGATTTAGGAACAAATTGCATCTGATGTCATCTACAGTAAAATAAATTATTTTTTGATTTATAGATGTGGCTTTTAAATTCTGACACATTGCTGGTGGAGTCTTTAGGAAGTTCCTCTTCCCATAGTGTTTTTACACTGTTTGGAGATAATTTCATGCCCAGCTCTGGACCAGTGGAGGCGTGGAATGCTGTCAAAGTCCTTTACCAGCCCTGTGTTAAAAGCAGGAATAAGGAGTAAGTACAGCCTTTTCTGATCTCAGCTTCTGATCTTTGACTTGTTTTGCATTACAGGGCAGCAATGTTTCTTTGAGGTTCTTTGGACAATCTGTTAATCTCAGAGATATATCTCTTTGAAATTCCATGCAATTTTTTTTTTCTTTTTTTGTGGGCAAAATGCCAGAGGATAGTATTTGGTTTCTTTTATAGCCAGAGAGAATCTGGTTGTTAAATTTTTGCACCCTAATATTAAAATGTAAACCAAAGAGTTGTGTTGTTTCTAGAGGTACGTGTAGATAACTTAGGTGTATGATACAAATAGAAGTTGTCTCCTTTACGCAGGAGAGTAATATGCATTTATGCATGTTTCCTCATGTTATCTCAATGCGCTTTTAGAGGTTGGTCATTTTTCTGGCTCTGTTGGAAGAAGCTGGAAGGATGGTGGTGCCATGAATCCTGTGGAGTGTCAGTGGGTTCTGTCCGTATGGTCACAGAACATACTGTTCTGCAGCTCTGGGTCATGTAATTCAGGAAGGAGCTAAAATTAAGGGGAGATAAGGAACTGGACTGGCTTCTGAATGGTGCATAAACTTAGCCAGATCTCCCACTTCACCTTCAATTTCTCTATTTTGGGTGGAAAATATCGTCTCACCTGCCAAGTTATTTATGGGAGTAACCTTCTCCTCCCACAGTAAGGAATTTGGACCTCTTTGGTACAGCTGAAACCAAAAGGGTAGAAGTGGGTAGCTACTAGTTCAAATTATACCTGTCTGTTCCAGCTTCAGTCTTGAACTTTTTTGCCTTAAATTTGTGCTTTGTTTTGCAAGTGAAAGAGCTGTTCACAAGACTGGTATTTTTCTGTTTAAGCCAACTTATCTTCAGTAGTACAGGTGTTGTCTGGCGGCTCACAATAAATTAGTGTAATGATCATCTCTGAATACACGGACAATGCATCTAATAATGTCCTTGTTAAAAGATACTTGTGCGTGCGGCCTAGCAGAGTAACATGAATAATGCTATATCAGTATAGCATACTCTCAGCATATAGCATGTCCTCAAAAAGAAAGCCCTTTCTTATACGATCCAGAAGTTCATTGTTATCTAATCGGCCTTTCTGTGTTTAACTTTAACTTGCTTTCAGACCAATGATGGGATTATTTCAAAAAGAAACAGGGCCCTGAGAGAAGCGGAAAGAGAAGAGGTGAGGAAGGTGGTTGAGTACAATGCCGTACAAATATTTTTCTTGGTTGTGTCCAAGTGTACTGGAGCCCTCATAAAGAAAAGATTTTTTTTCAGCAAGCTTTGAAGTCTACATTATGAAAAACATGCTGCCTAACATGTTAAACCTTTATCTGTTGGAGAGCAAAGATAAGAGAATATTGATTAAGCAGTGGCTCCAGTGTTTGCAGGTGATGGAGTATAATTTTAGCATAATTTTCTGCTTTTGTTTCTGCAGTGATAGAAGATAAAGCATTGGTTTTGTATAGATCATACTTAAATAGCAGCTTGGTTTTGTTCTTTTTCTTTTAAACTCTTGGAAATTAGATGATGATTTAAAGAGGTAAATTTAGAAGACCTTCCCTCCAGAGCCAGTCGGTACACAATTGATAACCCAACACCTCATGAAAGTGTAACAAAAATGTTGTACATTTTTGCTTTTCAAGTTTCAGTTATCGCTGAGACTTAATTACTTTAACACACGTTCAGTTACTTCGACATGTTATTGAGATGAAAGTCATATCTACTTAGTCACTTACCTGGCATTCACAAAGTGCTTTTCTTGAATGGATTTCTCAGCAGCAGAGTTTTACTGTGAGATTATATTAATTTCTTTGTGTTTCCCCAGACAGACTTGTTAAAAATAACTTGTTTCTGAAGATTACTTTGTATTTATCTTTAGGATTTTGCAGTGATCAGAATGCACAACTGAGGTTTTAATTCTCCTCTGATAGTAATTATATCTTCCCTGTCCAGTCCCTGGACAAATGCAAAAAGAAAAAGAGAAAGAACAGAGGGTTCTTTTTAAGTTTCAGAAACCAAAGTAACTACTGTTTTAGAAATGTTTTTCTATGTTTATGTTTGTAATAAAGAATGATAAAAAGAACATTAGCACTTCAGTCTGTTTCTACTAACTCATTTGTCACTTGGCTTGAAGTACTGCCTGGATCTTTGCAGTAAGACTGAAGTCTTTCTTTATTGAACAGGAATGTAAACATAGCAGAAGCAAAAATATCAAAACAAGTACAACTTATTTAATGCAATGTGTTTGCATTTAGATCTCAAATGTTATTTCAAGAATTCTGAACAAAGTATCTGATTTCTTGAATAGTGAAGTTCCGAATGTTTTAGATGCCCACATTCTGATAATAATTATACTGCTTACCTGGATTGTTTCTGCACATACATCTGCCTTTGAAATAATCCAAAGGTTTCAGAGCCCATGATCTGTTCCCTGTAAGGGGGAGTAAGCAAGGAAACCTGCGTGGGAGGCAGTCAGCAGGAGGACTGCTTGTGACCTAGACCCCAGCAATTGCAAGGGATAAATAAGCATGCACTCTAATATCCTGTTGCCTCTTCAGTTGTTGCAAGTCACTGGGTACGCCTGGGTCGTGTCCAATTCCTGCAGTGCCTGAATCTGATCTGTGTGATGGGAGGGAAGGCACTTTTTTAACCTGTGAACATTACAGGCTCTGTGCTGGGTAGCTCGTCCACAGGTTAAGACAGATTAGGGTAACCTAGAAAGAAAGGCATTTATTTGTAATATCTAAATGTAATAATGTAATCACACGTGGGTGAAGAAATAAAAGAATATCTGTACTTAGTCTACCTACACAAGCATAAATCTACTTATTCGGAGATAAATACATGGTTCTGTGGTAGTAGTTGAGGTCTTGGGCTTTGTGAAATTCTCCTCTGTCAATCTGCTTCTGCTAGAGAGAGCCTGAATGGGATTGCCTAATAATTCATATTCAGGCATCCCCTTTTTGAAGTAACCCTTAGGCTGAGATTCCTTGGGATGTGCTTGAATGGAGGGAAGCGTAGTAGCTTTTATACTTCTAGAATATCAGGAGAAGTTTATGGTTCACTCAAAAATTAGCTTTATTTCTTCTTTATTCAGAGCAGAGTTTTGCAATTCTTCATCATTAACATGATGCTTATTTCTTTTCCTCAGATATGAAAATGTTTTTTCCCCCTTAAACTAGGAATTATGTCCTGTGCTACAGCACTGTGCTACAGTGACCAACAGAACTCTCTTTTCTTTCCTTCAGAAAATCGCTGGCAATATCTATCACTGTACTTTACATTCAGTATTACTCTAAATGTTAACAATGCAAAGGAAACAAACATTTGAGTAGGATAAATGTTCATGCTTCATTACTGGCTGCTGAGTGATACCAGCTGCAATGATAATTAACCCACTTGGAGTGATAGCTGTTTGGGGCTGGCTGACCCTGAAGCCTGCTGTAACAAAACTGTACTCTGAGTTAGGCTAAAAGTTGTTGAGAAGGTGATTATCCCTTGAGTGTCATCTACCTTTTTATTGACAACATGCTGATTCATATTTAGGTTGGACAGGGCTCTGTGCAACCTCATCTAGTTGAAGATGTCCCTGCTCACTGCAGGGAGGGCTGGACTATATGACCTTTGAAGGTCCCTTCCAACCCAATTCTATGTTCAATTTGTTGATCTGTGTTGAGCATCAGATTCTCTCCAGTAGACTGCAGTCTACTAAGCAGCCTTCATGTTTGTTTTTTGTGCCATTGTCTTTTGTGAATTTACATCCTAATTTCATTCAGAAGCTTTTTAACCTTTTGGTCATTTTGATTTTCATCTTGGGACATACTGATGGCCCTTTCCAGCATCATGTTGTCTGTGAACGAAAGAAGCATCTCATTTCTCTTGTTCCACTAGTGACTGAGATATGGAATAGGACCAAATTAAGAACACATCATGTGGAGCCTCTCTACATTCACCTTTGTTTTGGCAATTAATTATCAACAGTTGCACTCTGGCTGTTCTCTGTATGTTAGACTGCATTGCTTAAGCATGTTCAGTAGCTTTTAAGTCATTGTGAAGTTAAGACATGGTTAGGTATATCCAGATATGCTATTTATAGTGTGGCTCTTGGCATTACTCCTTGCAGAGCCCTATTCCTCTGATCTTCCTGAGGGTAGCCTTTAAGTGTTGTATTGATTTGTATCGTACTCCTTCAGCTGTTAAACAGGGCTAGAAACACTGAGGTGTCTCTTACGTGTAACAGCTTGAGTTCTGGATAGGTCTGTCTACAGTTCCAGCCCTGGCAGGAGCTTTGCGGGCAATCCTTCTACAACTCAGGAGGAAGTATATGCTGTCATTTCTTCTTGTCATCTGTGAAAAAAGTATGTTATGAGTGTAGCTGAGTCCCTTAGAGAAGGATGCCTAATGCATTTTCTGCTCCATTCTTACTTTGATATTTCTGGATTATGTGTATGTGATTATGTTGGTTCCCTTCACTTTCAGCAAGGCTCCTTTTCTCCACCTACAAATCTGCTCTGCAGACAGAAGAGGTCTTTCTTTCAAGTAATGGGTTCTTGGCAAATAACACCTTATGCAAACAACCTTGACTGCTGGAAGTGATAACGGCAAATACTGCTGAAACGAGAGCCTTGTAAAAATGTACGAAGAAAATTGAAAATATGGTTACATGACAATTTGACTACAACTTGATCTTAGAAAATATATGTGAAAGTACAGTTAGAGGAAAATTGCACCTTTCCCTTTACACTAGTTTGCTAGGCAAAGCTTTGTCAAAAAGTCATTGGTAGCTTTTTATTACTCCTATGTATCTAAAGTCTCTCTGCATGGTTTACAGCTTTTGCAGAAGCCTTCTCCTATGTAAGAGTTTGCTGCTTATCATTTCAGAGTTGAAAAATTACTTCTAAAAATTATTTGTTTTATTAGCTTTAGAGGGACAGAATAAGCTAGAAAATTGAGTTTGTGGCTGAAAACCTGAAGGTTTTGAGTCCCGGTGCTTTTAGTACAGACTGGGTATAGTGAGCTGTTTATAAAGCTGTTACTGATATATTCTAGAATGTTATTTGTCCCAAGAATGGCTTTCATTCTGAATATGGCTCTAGAGTAATTCACCTCTCATAAAAGCACCAAACTGTGCTTCCCTGTTTCTTGATCCATAAAATTTTAAGAAAGCTCATAAAACTAAATTAAAGAGCCAAAATAATCTGCATTCACTGATATGACTGTGTCAAGGTACGTGTGCGTAGCCCCCACAGTGCTATCTCAGAAGGGTGACTGATGGCCTCTGTGATTCCTCCAGCTCTTCTTCGTATCTGCAGCAGCACAGAAGGACTCTGGACAGCTGTGTAAGTGCTGCAGAGGGCTCCATCAACAGAAACATGGGTTATACAGACAGTTAACTCTCTACCATAGCAGAAAGGGAAAGCTTCAGGGTAGCTGAAAGGGAAAACTTGTGAATTAGCTCTTAAGAGAGTAGATGTTAAAATTAAGGACAGTTTTGTGAAGGATGGAGGGGTTATTTATGGAGGAATATTTCCATGCACGAAGGAAACCTGACAGATGCTGAGGACAGGGAAAAGGGGAAAGTTGATCTTTCCAAACTGGCGATTAGTCTGCTATGAGTTTTCAAAGTGGACCGTAAGATGTAGTAAAATCAGGTTATTTGGGCATTTATAGTAACCTGTGTCAGAAATGTCGTTATGCCAGTTTATGCTTTTGAATTAACTGTAGAAGGGAAGCTGGTTTTATTTATTTAGGATTTAATTGCCTATTAAATTTGACTCGTAGCCACACTTGATATTTTAATGTTAGTGTTGTGTCATACCTGCATAGAGTGAAGATCTGTACAAATTTTGCCACAATTGTATCAGCGAAGAGGGAAAATGATGATAAAAATAAAATGTTCCAGGAAAATTATGGTTTCAGTGGGAAAAGGGAAATATGGCATATGTGAATTTCTAACTTCAGTCATTAGGCTTTTGTTTGGCAATGCTTTGGATTGAATAAGTGGAAATAATAAATTTTGCTGTCAGTGAATTCTCAGGGTCAGCTAATTCTGTGATTTGTGGTGTTCCTTACTTTGCTTCAGGTTCACATAATTATGTCTTGAAGTACTGAATTTCCTCCTCTTCTGAATTCAGTACATCAGAAAAAAAAACCCCAACACTTTAAAGCAGCAAGCTGAGAGCTTTTTGTGAACAGTGATTACAGCTTTTATTTGTACAGCAGGATAACTTCTCCCTTTGGATTCAGGCATAATGTTCTAGAGTGCCTGGTATGTGTGAATATTTCTATATGGAATATCCGCAGCACTGTGGAAGTGATTTAGTTTTACCCACAGGTTTAAAAAACAGAAGCCAGAAAACATTTTCATCTTTATACTGTTCTGAAAATCCATTTCACCTTCAGAAATGGCCACCTGCTTGGTATAATAGATCTTAAAAAGGGAATTAAAGTTTACAGAGCATATGCAAATCTTCATGTGGCACAGCTGGTAGGAATATCCTGCATGAGAAAATCCAGGGAAGTGCTTTATCCTGTTGCCACAGAATCCGGATCTTTAGGTACAGGGCGAGAGGAGTGCTGTACCAGTGTTAATCATACAGACCGTAAGTTCATTGAACTTTGATTTAATTTAATTTTTCTTCACTGCTTGCCTGGTTGATTATGCTGAGGAAATAAGTGTTACTCTGTGTTGCTAGTCTAGGGCCCTGATTGCACCTCTATTTCCATACTGTTAGCACAGGGTATCAAAGACACCATCCCTCTGGTACTAGGTGCCACTGTTGAGGCTGCTGGTTGATCTGACGGTGGTGGTGAAGAGCAGTGGGAGGTAGACAGTCAGAGAGACTTTGTGGGAAGACACTGGCATGTAGCATAAGTACAGTTCACATCATTTGCCTAGTAGTTTCAACAGGCATCTCTGTCCTAAGAAGCGATAGTTCACCTGTGAGCTCTGTGGTTATAGGATGTTATTTTCTACATACTGCTTAGTGCCATGCTCCCTTGGCTTGAAGTTGCAACCTTTACTGAGGACTGTGGTGTGACCCATAGTAACAAGACAAGAGGATACCACACTGCTTACTGGGTTGGCTGCCTGCCCATGGGGCATGCCACCTCTCTGCTGCTCTCCCTGCGCTGCCTAGATGAGGAACTTAGATTGTCTTGGTTAAGCTGCTTGGTTAACCCTTGGTTAACCCTGGTTAACCCTGCTTTTCAGTCACAGCTGAGGTTACTGTACCAACTGTTCGACCTGCTTTTGCAGCACAGACATCTGAGCCACTTGACAGTTAAGTCCTCAGCTGCTGCAGTTGAGAGCATATGATTGAAGGTAAATTGTTGCCAATTTGGATTGCTTGAAGACACTGCACTGTAAACTGTGGCAGTTCAGAAAATGAGTGATGAACATTTCAGATGTCCAGGCAGGGTCAACAACTGGGACCAGTATCTTCATCAGCTATCTCTTCCTTGCTCATCAATCAGGTCACTGAGTACCTAAAACCGAGTGATGTAAATACCTCCCAGTGCTCTCACAGTGCACAGAAGTGCACAGAAGCAACAGGTCACACCAGCTTTACGGCATTTAAGTATTGGTTCTGTATCTCTCCTATTTTCAGCTGTAACTATTATTTTTTTAAAAAAAATTAATCATTACCTAATAAACCTATGCTGATTTATCATAATTGCATTTGTAAAACAATTGCTAATGTCTGGATGCACAAATTTCAGTAGTCCCTTCCCTAAGGCCACATTAGTCAGCACGAGCTCAGACTGATATGTAGACAATTTTTTTTTTTCAAAACTCATAGGGAAGTGTAAAAAATTTATGATGTTGCTTTAACAAAGCCTGCTGGGATTTGGAAATTATTTATCTAAGCCCTTATTAAAGACAAAAATTGTTCTATGTTTAGCCATGCAGAGCAAAGCTGCTTTTCAGACAGTCCAGTTCACTTTAAAAATGAAGAGAATCTAGTAAACATAGAACTGAAATCACAGTGTGAAGGATCTTTCCTCTGTATCACTTTACTGCAAAGTCAAGGTTACTGTTAGACTAATAAAGACTAATATAAAAATGGAGTGACAGCACCTCTTGAATTTTAAGGCCATTTCACTGTACTAGGAACCAGCAGTGGAGAAATTTTGTCATTGTTAGAAGGAAGCTACTCGTTACACTGAAGAAAAAAACTGAAAATGAGAAAGATCTGCCTTATTCCCTAGCAGGAGGATTTATTCTCCTGTACAATTAATCTGATTTCTTAACCTCGTTGTTCAGCACCAAAATCTCTATTCTTTTTATGTGAGGTAATTTTTACTCACGTATACCTCTTTTGGGGCCTCAGTTTAACATCCTCCTACTGCCTTCTCCTAGGAAGCTCTAGGAGAGTTAAATGGAATATATTTTGTAAGATACTTTATGTTCAGCTGCCTCTTGTTTTCGTTCAGTAATTCAGAAATGAAAGTGTTTCTAAGGGCTTGAAAATGAAAACTCTGATGTAAAAATAGACCATTTAATTAAATTATAAAAATCAATATTTTTAGGGAAAAGCATTTTACAAGAGGCCATGATATGGTAGGAAGAAAGTTTTAAGTTACATACTTGCAAAGCAGCAATGTTTAGGCATTTTTCACTCCTTTTGTAAATCTGAGCAATCTGTGTATCCAGAAATTTAAATGCATTCTTTGTCTCTTTAAGGAAATTAGCCATTCTTCCTTTTGTGAGAGTTGCACATTGATAAATACCTACACTATTTAATTCAGTCTTTCTTTGGGTAAATTTCTGCAATTTTAATTTTCAGTGTTTTCTGTTTTGAATTAAGCTTTGATTCTGACTTCCTTTACAAAACCTGTAAGAGTGCTCCTCTGCAAGCATTTCAGAGTTAATGGTGGTCGTTCAGAGGCACAAATAAAGCATCAAGACACAGTGATGTTGCAGTCTCATGAATCTGAGTTCACCGCTTCTGCAAGCATGTCCAGATCCTATTGTATAGAGTATTCTGTCTTCAGACTTGAATTCCCACACACCACAAGAAAAATCCGTAACACTGCATGTTTGCTGTAATGCCTTGAGGGTGTAAGTTACTCTAGAAAAATGTGAATTTTATGTTGCCAGTGTTAGAGACATTATTTGGAACCATGACTGGGAAAATATACTTCCTTTTCTTTGCAAAGGTCCCCATTCATCAAGGCTTTCTGATAACTAGCTCTGAAAGAAGAACTAACGAAGTTCTTCTGAAAGAATTTACATTCACTGGCAGTCCATACAGGGCAGTCTGCAGCTAAGTGGGCTGCACAATCCCGAAAGCATGGATTAAAAATGTGAGCCTGAATAACTGGGGCTGGTATTACCATTTTTCCAAGCAGTGACACGGAATATTTTATGAGAGGATGCAGATGCATAGATATTCTAGATTATTAAACTACAGGTGCTGACCTTTAAGCAGCATGTGATGCATTTCTACACTGTAGATGCAACAGGAACATGTAATCTCTCCCACACTCCAGATAATAATTAGGTTTTGTTTCAGTAAGTAATGGGAACATAGTCTTGGAATGTCATTGCGTTCACCTTGTTTAATTTAGAATGATTTAATCTGGATACAGATGTCTGCTTTTTTGGCCATGGAACTGACAAAATAATCTTTAAATCTGACAGAGCTCTAAACCGTTATCTTTCATCTCTTGAATTGTTTTTTTGGTTATTTTTTTCTGTAGCATCTGTGAGATTTGAGATTTTGTCAATAATGGGCATTGCAACTGGGCACACATGACACAGATGCCTCTGCTCTGAAGATATTTTAATCAGATTTACCAATTTGGAAATTATCTTGTAGCTGTTTTGGGCAAGTGAATCAAGTATTTTTGGACTGACTGTAGTAATGTCTCAGTGAGCAAAGGAGGACTTCAGACATGAAACTCGAAAATAAGTCAATCACAGTTGAAACTAGGAACTGAAATAACTTTAAATCATTCTTGAACTTGCATTTGTGGTGCTTAGAATTATTATGAGAGGTTGAGAATAGTAAGTGTAGTTGTTTTCTTTAAATCTTGGACATTGTAAACTAATTTATTTTGAAATAGATATTCTAATATAATTCCTGGTGGTGCAGCTTGCTTCACTGCCCCTATTTTCATTATAAGAAGTTCTCCTCTTTGAAAGCTCAGTTATTGTTAGTGTTGCCAGCTTTAACATTTTCTTATGCATTTGCTCTTTGAATAATTTGTTCATCTGAGAATTGATTGGGTGAACTGAAGTGAATTGAATGCCATTTCAGATGAGATGGGTCTTCTCTTTCTTAAGGATCTGACCCTCAACAAGTCCAGGTAGACTGCTTGTGAGGTTTTTGGAACCTTTCGCACTGAACTAGTTCAAAAAATTGACTTTTATATTTAATCTGTCTTGCTACTGTTTTGAATGATGGCTTTGGGCTTTATGGATGCCTCTTTATCGTTCTTTCCCATTTTACATGGTGCAAAATAATTCTCAGATACTGAACATGACATTTGTACATAGGAAACTTTCTGTGGAGGTAAATGGCCCTTGTATTTATGACAGAGTACTTGACACCATGTGTTTTGTGTTCTGTAATATAACATCTCATTTTGATGATTTTTAAATTAAGGTTATAGTTCCTTGAAGAGTTGGAAAGGCATCCCAGGAGAGTAGTGGTATTGATAGCATCTGGGCTATCAATATGCCAATTTTGATAAATATGTCTTCTTCCTGAGTCTTTCTTCTGTATTTTGATTGGAGTTTCCGGTGTGTGGGAGAAAAAGGAGGGAGTAAAGAGTCTGGAAAATCATTGCTATACGAGACTTTGGTGGAAGTGTAGCCCAGGAGAGAGCAGAGATGTTTTGTGTTTTCTCCAGGACTTCTACCTAGTGTCATGATGCCTGGAGGAACTTAGAGATGGCCTGTTGTCTCAGCCTCTGGGTGGGACGGTAGGCTGGTATGTGAGCTGCTGGCTAGTGTGTACACAAGTAGGAGGAGACCCCTGCATCCCTAGAAGGTGAGGGTAAATAGAGGCAACCAGCAGTGTTGTCCTTTGATAAGATTCTGTAAGTTCTTGAGCTTGATTTATGGAAAAAATACAGAGACAAATATTTTCTGTTTCTCTGGGGAAATGGAGTGTGTGTGACAGTACTTTCTCTCTGCCTTACCCCACCCTTCTCCTCCTGCCCCTGACTTTTAAACACATTGGACAATTTTGGAGGTAAAAGGCCTGAATGATACTTTTCCCACGATATATGTAAAACAGGTGGCTATATGAAGGAGAGCATCCTTGTTAATACCTCTGATGAGAAAAAAAATTAGTAGGTTGAGAACAACAGTTACAAGGGAGCTGGTCCACCAGATGTCACTAGTCCCATGAGCAGGTGGAAGAGCTTCCTTAGAATCAGACAGAACTTTCCAGGATGAGCTATCTGGAATTACTTTGCATTGTAGGTAACTATATTGATGTCAGCGGTTGCCATGAAGGAGCTTTTACACAGTACTTTGTTTTTCTACAGCCCTACTGTGCACTTCTGCCCTTCAGGAAATGAGAGTTTTTAGAGGAGGCTTACTCCCATTTGCCAGGGTAGTGAACCTTATTTTTCTGCATACCTGAAACGTTGGGAGGTTATAAAAAAAAAAAGATATAACCTTCAGGATTCAAGTTCTTGGTTCATGCATGCTGGGAAGAGAGGCTTTTTAGGTCAGTGGCGCTACTGCTCACATTTGATATTCCCTGTAAGATGCCACAAGTCAGGCTCTTTGCCCAGGTCAGTAGCATGCTGTTCCGTGTCCTCTGCATCCATCCCAAGCACAGTAGTCTACAATTATTGCCATACGTTAGCGAAATTATGAGCCATCTGTTCTAATTTAGAGTAAGTTGTATACAGGAAGGAATCAAGAGGTGCTAAAGGTGAAGAAAAGTGTTTTAAGGAGAGGGCAAAGCTATCCCCTCATTCTGACCTCTGGGCATATTGAAGAAAACTGCAGTCTAGAGTCACAGTAGAACTATTGCTAGTCTAGATGACTATCAGCAGTGCCATCCTCCAATTTCATGAATTATCAGCAGTGATCTGGCTACAGCAATCTGATCTTTATTGTTTTCAGGAAAATAATTTGAATTCTTTCCACCTAGGATGCAGTAAGACATTAAAAAACTGCAGCTTAAAGCCTCAACACAACCATTAAAGTGAAGCAGCACATTGTAAAGCATTGTCCATGCAGTTTTTACGAGAGTAATTTGCTTCTCCTTTTAGTGGGACCACATTGCTTTGCTGCTGAGAAGTCTGCAATTACTTTGTACTTTGGAGCTGCGCCAGCGATTCTGCGTAGCATGGATGTTCAATAGCAGTTGCAGCAGACTTTAGGCAATGCCTAGCAAGAGCTAAGCTCCTGTGCTTTTCTTCCTTCTGTAGGAGAACTTGTAAATTAACGCGCGAGTCCTACTCTTGCACCCAGCTAGGCAAAATTGACTTAGAGCATTTTAAAAAGAAAGTTTTCAAGGAAATACATTGTGAATCTGCTGAATTCTGTCTGTCACAGAATCATAGAATCAGAATCACAGAATGTTTTGAGTTGGAAGGGATATTTAAAGGTCATCTAGTCCAACCCACCCTTGCAGTGAGCAGGAATAGCTTCAACTAGATCAGATTGCCCAGAGTTCCCAACCTGACCTTGAATGTTTCCAGAGATGGGGCATCTACTACCTCTCTGGGCAATCTGTTCCAGTGCCTCATCACCCTCACTGTAAAAAATTTCTCCCTTATTTCTAGTCTGAATTGCCACTCTTTCAGTTTAAAACCATCATCACTTGTCCTGTTACAACATGCCCTGCTAAAAAGATTGTCCCCATACTTCTTATAGCTCTCTTTAAGTACTGAAAGGCCACATTAAGGTCTTTGTGGAGCCTTCTCTTCTCCCCAACTCTCTCAGCCTTTCCTCATAGCAGAGTTGTTCCATCCATCTGATCATTTTTGTGGCCCTCCTCTGGATGTGCTCGAACAGGTCCAAATCACATCATTCCCCAGCCTGTGTTAATACTGGCGATTGCTCCGACCCAGGTGCAGGATCTTGCACTTGGCCTTGAACTTGCTGGCCACGCTTCTTTTCATGCAGCCCCAGGCTGGCTTTCTGAGCTGCAAGCACACATACTCGGCTCATGTCCAACCTTTCATCCACCAGTACCCCCAAGTCCTTCACTGCAGGGCTGCTCCAAATCACATCATTCCCCAGCCTGTGTTAATACTGGCGATTGCTCCGACCCAGGTGCAGGATCTTGCACTTGGCCTTGTTGAGCCTCATGAGGTTCACGTGGGCCCACTTCTTCAGCATGTCCAGGTCCCTCTGGATGACATCCCATCCCTCTGGCATGTCAAGTGCACCACTCAGCTTGGTGACATCTGCAAAATTGCTGAGGGTGCGCTGAATCCTGGTCTATGTCATTGATGAAGATATTAAGCAGCACCGGTACAGACCCCTGAAAGGACACCACTTGTCACTGATCTCCATCTAGACATTGGGCAGTTGACCACTATCCTCTGGATGTGACCATCCAATCAATTGGTTATCCACTGAATAGTCCACCCATCAAATCCATATCTCTGCTGTTTAGAGAGAAGGATGTTGTGAAGGACTCTGCCAAAGGCTTACCAAAGGCCAGATAGCTGACATCCATAGCTTTTCCCCCGACCACCAATGCAGTCACTTCATCACTAGGCCACTAGGTTGGTCAGGCAGGACTTGCCCTTGGTAAAACCGTGCTGGCTGTCTCGAATCACCTCCCTGTCCCCCACGTGCCTTAGCACAGCTTCTAGGAGGATTTGTTCCATGATCTTCCCAGGCACAGAGGTGAGGCTGACAGGTTGGTAGTTCCCGGGGTCCTCCTTCCTACCCTTCTGAAAAATGGGTGCAGTGTTTCCCTTTTTCCAGTCATCAAGGACTTCACCTGACTGCCAGGACGTTTCCAGTATCATGGAGAGTGGCTTTGCGGCTACATCAGACAGCTCCCCCAATCACCTCCCTGTCCCCCACGTGCCTTAGCACAGCTTCTAGGAGGATTTGTTCCATGATCTTCCCAGGCACAGAGGTGAGGCTGACAGGTTGGTAGTTTCTGGGGTCCTCCTTCCTACCCTTTTGAAAAATGGGTGCAGTGTTTCCCTTTTTCCAGTCACCAAGGACTTCACCTGACTGCCAGGACCTTTCCGATATCATAGAGAGTGGCTTGGCAACTACATCAGCCAGTTCTCTCAGGACTCTGGGATGCATCTCATCAGATTCCATAGACTTGTGTATGTTCAGGTTTCTCAGGTGGTCACGAACCTGATCTTCTCTTACAGTGGGAGGGACTTTGACACCCTGGTCCCTGTCTTGTGGTCCATCAACTCAGGAGCTATGAGAAGAGAGACTATCAGTGAAGACTGGGCTAAATTATTGTTGAGTGCCTCAGCCTTCTCCTTGTCTGTTGTAACCAGCTTGCCAGTCGTGTTCATCATGACTGGAGCATGATGTAGCTGTAGAAGCTCTTATTATTCTTTGCATCCCTTGTCAAGTTCAGCTCCAGCTGTACCTTGGCCTTCCTGACACAACCGTACATAACCAACTGGGCAGTGTCCCTAAACTCTTTCCAGGATTCCTGTCGCCGCTTCCACTGCCTGCTACCTTGGCCTTCCTGACACAACCGTACATAACCAACTGGGCAGTGTCCCTAAACTCTTTCCAGGATTCCTGTCCCTGCTTCCACTGCCTGTTCAGTTCCTTCTTGCCCTTTAGTCTGACCAGCAGGTCTCAACTCAGCCATGCCAGTCTCTTTCCTTCCTTGCCAGATTTCCCATACCTGGGGATCAACAGCTCTTGAGCTCTATGGAAAGAATCCTTAAAGATCTGCCAGCTCTGTTCTGCTCCCTTGTCCCTGAGGGCCATTTCCCAGGGGGTCTTATTGACTAACTCCTTGAAGAGCTGGGAGTTTGCTTTCCTAAAATCCATGGTCCTGACTTTACTCCTTGCCTGACCCATATCTTTCAGGACTGTGAACTCCACCAGTGTGTGGTCACTGGAGCCCGGGCCACCTCACCAATTAGCTCACCAATTAGCAATTGACATCACTAATTAGCTCTCTTGTGTTGGTGGCCATCACGTCCAGTATTGCATCCTGTCTGTTACCTGGCTTAAGAATTTCTCTTCAGTGCATTCCAGGAGTCTTCTGGATTGCCTACAGCTCACTGTGCCACTTTTCCAGCAGATGTTGGGGTGGTTGAATTCCCCCAGCAGGACGAGAGCCTGCGAGCGCAAAGTCTCCTGTAGGTGGACTAAGAAGGCTTCGTCAATAGGCTCCTCTTGGTTGTAGCAGACACCAATCACAAGGTTCCCTTTGTTGTCTCTGTCTAATTCTTACCCATAAGCTTTCAGCCTGCTCGTGGCTATTCCTCAGGGTCAGCTCTTCACGCTATCCATTTCCTGATACCGAGG
>NW_010420241.1:28182-28891 GCF_000710305.1 Buceros rhinoceros silvestris
TGTTGGCTTCCAGCTCCTCCTGTTGCCCAAGCTGTGTGTGTTGGTGTAGAGGCACTTCAGATGGGCTCTTGGCTGTGTCACCTTCTTGGAAGAATGCCCCTTAATTCCTTTGAGATATTTCCCTGATGTTTTCCTGTTGGCTCCTATTACCTCAGGAGCCCCTGGCTCATCTCCATAAGGCATCAGCTGTGCTGCAGTGTACCCAGCATGCCTCAGAGCAACAGACTGAGGGTCCTCACTAGCATCTTGTCCCTCTAAGCATGGTGTGTCACCCCAGCTTGTCACAGGCGAGGCTGATATTATCCCCCTCCCTCTTCAAGTCTAGTTTAAAGCTCTGACAAAGAGCCCTGCAAACTCCTGAGCAAAGACCCTCTTCCTGCTTTGAGAAAGGTGGGTCTCATCTGACACCAGCAAGCCTGGTGCCATGTAGACCATCCCATCGTCACAAAACCCAAAACTGTGCAGCGGTACCAGTGGCAGAGCCAGGTATTGATAGACTGTACCTGTCTGTTCCTTCTAGTGTTGCTGACTGCAACTGGAAGGAGAGCGGAAAAAATAACCTGTACCCAAGAATCCTTCACCAACCATCCCAAGGCCCTGAAGTCTCTTTTGATCACTCCTGGACTGCGGGCTGCAGCCTCCTCTCCACCTACGTGGAAGATAAGTATTGGGTAATAGTCAGAGGGCTGTACCAGCGTGGAAGGTTTCC
>NW_010420241.1:29028-39191 GCF_000710305.1 Buceros rhinoceros silvestris
GCTGATGTCCTTAACCCAGGCCCCAGGGAGGCAGCAGACTTCCCATGTTTTCTTCCTGTTATGTCTGTGTGTGTTTGAGCATCACAAGTCCAGCAGGAGCTGTTTTCTCCACGAGCTTGTATTTCTTCTGCTCGGAAGCAGAACTTCATTGTAACTGATGAGAATTTGCTGAAGTTTTCTGCTTTGACAGCTTCAGCTCTGAATCTTGCAGGTGAATGAAGAATTTCTCTCACCATAGGCAGTTACTATTATGGGTTGGCTCTGTGGATATAGCTGCTGCTGCTGTACCTTTATACACCATGGTTTTCTTAGTAGGACATATCCTGGGAAGTACCTGGCAGGCTTGGGCTTTTATTTCCAAGGTCAGTTCCTGCAAACCAAAATTCCTTTTTCTCTTCATTCTATGATCAGACGATTTTTGCTTACCTAGTGTTCAAACTAAGTAAAGACGATAATGTCTTAGTTATACTCACTGATCATCTGTGCGTGGTTTGAGTACTGTCATGAATTTTAAGTTGCGTACATTTGCAAGTGTTCATGGTCCCTCACATCTAGGTGTCCCACTGAACATAATCTGCTTTAGACATTGTTGCTAGATTTAGCTTTTCATACATTCATTTTAGATATTATGAATCTTCAACTTAGAGGTCACAGAGTAGGTGAACACCTACTAATTCTTCCTTGTGATGTTTAAGCTTTATCTCACTGATTCTGGCAGCTGAAATGCTGTTTTGTTTTCTGCAGGGACTGTACAGGTGGTGTTGTTTTGCAGTGGAATGAAAATATTTTATGGGTGGTAGGGTTTTCAATTGCATAGCAGCCAGCTGAAGGAGGGAAGGCAATACAGAAAACCAGTTGGTTTTCTGCATTGGAACACTCAAAAATCTTTAGTCTGGAGAAGTATGTTGACCATTATTTTGAAATTACATGCTCCAAGGCAAAGTTAATCCTGGACAGTATTAAAATATCAAGATTTATTTCCTTGCAAAAATTGCATTATGTCGAGATAGCTTTCTGTGCTTCCAAGGAATAATCTACTTGTAAATAACCTTGTCTGTCTTGGCACAGCATACTAACAGGGCTGTTTGGTTTTCTGTTTTTGCTCTTTACCACTTTGAGGAAAAAAACCCTGAATTTTGTGGGATATACAGCAGCTTTATTTGTGCTAATAGCATGTTTTAATAACTGTACCAAAACCAATGTAGTTACATTTAAGTTAATGTAATAAGTTGAGTCTAATAAAAATACTGGTTGGTGTGCAACAAAAGGAAGGTAATTTGGCCTGTACTTTACAGGCTGAGACAGACAGTTTTGACTTCCCTTGGTTTAGAATAATCAAAACATGTTGAGAAGTAGTAAAATAATTTAAAATACATAAATAAAATTAATGTAGTTGTGATTCATATGCAGTTGTGTAATGCAAACAAAATCATTGAATCCACTGTCTTTTAATGTACCTTTTAGCATGAGTTATTTAATCTCTGCTACATATTGGAGTTTAAAATGAGAAAAATGCGTGTGGAATATCTCCTTTAAATCACAAAAGCATTCACTGGAGCAAAAAGTGTAATTTTACTTAAAAGGCTCTTTGAATTATTTCAAGAACATTTGATTCTTCTTGTGTCAGCCCTTCTGAAAAATATTATGGCAATGTGCAGAAGGCAGTCTGGTGAGGTTAAATCTGAATTTTCATTATAAGCCTTTCTGTTGGTATTAAATAACTTGTGCTTTAAGTTCAAGAATGACTTCCATTTTGTAGGATAAGGTATTTCAAACCTGCTGAATTGTTTTTGTAGTGGATTTCTAGATAATTTATTTTTGACCAGACTCCAGAAGTGCATAGTTTTTCTGTTCAAAATATGCATTACTCAGAAAAAAGGTAGACTGTTAACAGTGATCATGTGTTTTTGTATACAACTATTGTAACTATTTATGTTAGTTTACAGAAGTGTGCATAATTGTATAATAATTTGATTATTTTACATATAATTAATATATAATAGTATATATTGAAGTATATGTGCTATATACTATATACATGATTTAACTTTATTGCAAGGATTATATATCAGTAACTTCCCTCTCAGAATGCTTCGCAGGAGAGAGTATTTAAGACTACATGACAGGATAGAAGTTCAGTTAAATAAACCTTCATCCTGTCTCTATAGTGGTACACCAAAAAAAAATTAAGGTTTAAAACTTAGAGATGGAGCTTCTGTTGTTTGGCCACTGTAGTCCATTGCAAGAAATGTAAAAAAGCACTTCCTCACGTGTGTCCCTGGATCACTGCTCTCTGTCTTCTTACTTGCCTTAGTATGTTCCTCTTCTCTTGCTCATTTCCTTGCAAGGACACCAGTGGATTAAATTTCCGTTCCTCCTCTTGTTGTCCCTTATGAGAGATTTAATACCTGCTGGTTTGGGATACCAAATGACTAGTAAAGATCCCAGGGAAGATTTGCTCAAAAAACACACTTGACGCTCCCAGATAATGAAGGATGGATAATAAACGGCATTTGAACAAGACAGCAGATGTTCGTTTTAGGAGGGAAGCAGTGATTCTGTAATGAATTTTGTTTTTCCAAAGGACTTTGCTGTGTGCTGTGGAAGCACTGCACTTCTTAGTGTCCCGTATTATATAAATTTTGGCAAGAGTTTAGTAGCTAATGAGCATGCATTGATTTTTGTCATTTTTAGATCACTGCAAGGGTAATTAAAAGTATAAATAACTTAGCTTCCCGGTATATTAAGTATACAGACACATCATCAACATCATTCAGAATTGGTTTTAGATTAAATCATTTTTACAAATAGTTATTTAATTTTGTCCTTTGGTTCAGTAAAGTCATCTGTCATTTGTATCAGAGCTGTAGCTTGTGGAAAGGGCAGCTTTAGCAAGATTCAATGGACTCAGAATCAGGGCTGAGCTTCTGCCAGCTTTTATAGAGGATTCTTCAGTATGGCCTTGATTCAGCAAAACACTGAAGCCATAGCTAACATAGGAGTCTCCTTCAAGGGTTTCACAGCACTTGGAGCCCTAAATGCAGAGTGCAATTACCTAGATCATAACTAACCAAGACAAATTAATGCAGTGCCTTGGTAGCAGCACTGAGTAGTGCACTAGGAGCTTTTTCATTTTCCAGTGTTGATCTCTGTAGACTACCATAGGTTAATGTACTTACAGAAGTAGCCTGGTAAATTTCAAAAATCCTGTGAGAATCCTTATCATTTTTTCCTGGTTTTGAAATACAAAGCTTTCTCTTGCTTCACTCACATGCCGTGAATATTGTGTTTTTCAAAGAAGATTTATGATGTAATAGTGAGTTCCACAACCCGGTGGATGACTCTTTGTTCGTACTTATATCAAGGAATTGATGTATTTCATTATTTCATAAATGTATTTCATTATATTGGTGTCTTAAACCTTGCCTTTAAGAACACAATTTTCAAATGTTACTCTGACTAACGTAAGCCTTTTAGCAATTCCTTGGGATCAATTCCATAGTGAGCAGTGGAGAAATACCATTCTGTGATGCGTGATGACTCAAATGTGCTTATCTGACAGCATTGTGATTACTTACTTCTGCTGGAGAAGTAATTGTCTTATCTTTATTCTTATCTGAGTAGCTGTTTTAAAGTTTTGCTTGTAGTTTTACTATATCTTACTGTTTTAAAGCCTGGTTTCTCAAGCTGACTCACATTTCCCTCAAACATTGTTAAGGACAATATGTAACAGTGAGATTTTACCTGTTCATAAATTCAGTCCAAAGCAGATGCAGTCTTGTGCCCTGTGATGGCTTAGGGAATCTGTGTAGAATTTTCTAATTTTATTTGTCAGACTGAGAAGTCCAGAATCTCCAGGCTTCTTTGCAATGTAGAGAAGCTGAATGTTTGCAGAAGGAAGAACATAAAATAGCGTTATTTCTCTTGTTAACCTCACCTTCCTCCAGCTAATCTGTTTTACCTCCCGCTTATTCCTTTTAGCTAGCGTAGCAAGCTCTGCTGTGCTCTCTGGGAATTATACTGGCTCTTGCCTTTCCTCACAAAAGGAGCAAGCTTGGCTCAGTCTGTGCTCTCTCAAGAAGCGGGAATTCATTGCTGAGTAAAGGTATTAAGGAGTAGGGGAAGTGAGCACATGCATGCAAAGTCCTACCTACATCCAAAATTACCATGTGCGCATCCATACCACTGGTCTCTTTCCCATCTTCCTTAGCCTGCCCAAAACCTCTTCCTGATAATTTGCCACATCTTAATATCAGATTGAGTTATTCTTTGAATATCGGGAGAGCAAAACCAGCTTTGTTTACATTGCGGAGGATCTCTCAGCCACGTCAGTCTGCTGGCATTTGGGATTTGTCTGGGAGGAAGCACTGAGCTGATGGCTGAGTTGTCCTCTGTGGGTGCTCACTCTCTTGAGGAGCACTACCAGCCAATCTTCTTTTTTCAGTGAACAGAAAGCAGTCTTCTCTTCTGTACTGGAAGTGAGACAACTCTCGTTAAACAGGAAGGTTCTGTGAAACCAAGGTGCACAAGCAGGAGTTTTTTGTGTTTCGTTTTGCTTTTGTTTTAAACATAGACATTTTTATTCTTCCCCTACAAAAAAGGTTGTAGGAAAATACTCCCGAGAATAATAGAGGTAAAGAAGAACAAAGAGACATGATCTACTGAAGCAGTGACTTCCCACAACCACTTCTGTTAGATGCTGTGAAAAGTTGTAAAGACCTTTCTAACCTGAGAGCTCCTGGAGCAGTACGTGCTAGTAGACGCATTGTTTCTTTGTAATAAAGGAATACACTGGGATCATTTCAGGAAATACTAATAACTGAGCCATTAATAAACAAGAATTGCCATGTAATTAGACTAGAATATCTTTATGCAAACAGTCTTTCCCCAACATAAAAAAAATAAACAGTCACAAAAAAACCTAAAAAAAACCCTGCTAGTGCAGTGTCACTGCTGTAAGAGTTGAACTGTAAAATGAAGAAGCAGCTCAAAAAAAAACTCAAATCAAAACACAAGAATAGAATCAAGGTACTGAAGTAAGCTGTGATGTTTTGAATATTGCTTGGAGTTCTGAAAAGTTTCTCTCCAGAAAGGGTGTTGATCTGTGGAAACACCTCCCCGGGATCCAGAACCTTAGCATATCACCTCCAGTCTCAGAACTTTCTAGCTGTGTTTGAAGGTGCCTGCACAGTGCTTTGTTTAGATTTGCTGATACCTGAAAAAGCGAAAGCCCCAGTTTTACTGCCTTCACCTAAATTTGCCTGTATCACTAGACAAGATTGTAAAAAATATACAACAAAGACCTAGTAAGGAACATTTAAAGGGAAGTTTGCAATTATGTGTGGAAATGAAGTTACAAATGTTAATGAAATATAAAACTCAATTCAGGATTACAATTAACAAGACTCCTTGGTTACTGGCTGCTCAGTGCTCATCATCTAGAGCTAGATGTTCCTCTTGGAGCGTTTACAGAATCTCTGGGCCAGTCACAGCTGACTCTTGTGTAGTCTTTTAAAAGAATCCTGCTTCCTTGCAATATGTACAGGTATGCGAGGCTTAACTAGAGGCTTGTACCTTTCAATAGTGAAAATACTCCAACGTGTCTTCTAAACTACTCACCTTTCTGTCCCAGCAGACAGGATCTTGTTGTGGTAGCTTTAAGTAGATTTTCAAGATCTGTCTGGTGCAGTGTAAGTATCCAATGATGTACTACATATTATGAAGGCTGTTAATGTGCAGTAGATTTTGGCCTCTGTCCTTTGGTATGGTCTCAGCCACATGTGGTGTGCTGGGTTGACCCTGGCTGGACATCAAGGGCCCACCAAAGCCCCTCTATTATTCCCCTCTTCAGCTGGGCAGAGGAGAGAAAATATAACTGGGTTGGTGTCTGCAGAGTTGTTTCTGTCACATATTCTCACTCCTCTCTCCAGCTGCAGTTGCAGTTGAGCAGTTTTCTTCCTCCTTCTTAAATATCTCATTGCAGAGGTGCTACCACCTTTGCTGATGAGCTCAGCTTTAGCCATGGTGGGTCTGTCTTGGAGAGGGCTGGCATTGGCTACATCAGACATGGGAGAAGCATCTAGCAGCTTCTTATAGAAGCTGTCCGTGTAGCCCCCCAGTACCAAAACCTGGCCATGCAAACCCAATACACGTGAAGATCTTAAGTGATGAACTGCCATTAGAAGTGCCAGAGGGCACCTTGCCCAGACTGTTACCTTCCTCCTCCTTACCATGTACAATTTAGACCCCCTTATGTCAGACTGACCCACTCTACTTTGTGAAGACTGAGAAAAGACATGGTACGTTTGGGAATTTAGAAGTGTTATAATTCTCTTTGTCTTTTCTTGTAGATTTAAAAAAAAAAAACCAAAACAAAAGAGTGAGAGAAAGCACTCCTTTTTGTAGGGGGATGGAAGTCCCTCTGACCTTGTGTGCATTATGAGTATCACTTCTGTGTGTTGAAGCAGAATTGGATTCTTACATAACCATGGATAAACGATGAAAGAGGAAAAAATATAAAGATTAGGAAAGAAAAAAAACCAGTTAAAATTCAAGAGACCAGTTTCAGACAAATGGAGGTAAGAAAGTAAAAATATACCCACTCTTTGAAGAAAGATGTGTACATTATGCTGAGTAGAATATCTTCTAGAGGAGCTAAGAAGGTGCTAGGAAGAGTTAATAACGGGAGCATATGTACAAAACGTGTGTATGCAAGCCTGTGTCGAAGAAGCAGGACTTTTCAGAGAATCAGTGGCTTTGGAGACTTGAGAGAATGAGAACTATCCGGAATGACACAGATATTGTGAAGGAGAGTATTTGCTCAGTTTTCATCATGCGGAATGTTGGGATGATGCCTACTCTTCCAGGTGCTTAAAACAATGCAGTAGTTTCTGAATAGGGCATTAAAACAAGTTTACATGTTCATGAGTAATGGTTCATTCAGAGTAATGTATTTCTAGAAGAGCTGGAGGAACTTAAAAATGAAAGCGGATGGTAAAATTATTTATTGAAATCATGAAGCCTTGGATATGGAAGGGTAGCAAGCACTGTCTTCCAAAGTGATGCTCTCAGATCTGCTGAGAATAATTGGCCTCCATCTTGCTCTGGATTATCTGATACCAGCTGCTCAGATAAAATTATTAAACTAACTGGATCACTGATCAGTCTGACAGTTTGTGCATTAAGGAAGAAACAAGCCTGAACAATAGGAAGTGGAACGTTCCTATGTTTTGAGTTAATCTTGTTGAACTAATCTTGTTCTTCACCCTGTAGTAGTGGGAATAGTTTATAGAAATGTGCTTTCAGAAGGTTGTTTTTATGCTTTCAGAAAGTTGTTTTTATGACTAGCTCTAGTAATCTTAATTCTTTTAATACATCTAAAGCAGAAAACTGTATAAAATAAACTGGGATTGAGCTTTTGCTTGATATAGAGTGGTGAGAGCATCATAAACATCCATTTTTAAAATCGTGCCTGACCTCCTGTCCTTTTAGAAATAAAAGGACATTTTTCTTTCTAGAAAAAAAATAAAAGTGGAGGCATTGTGTTCTATGTAGAATATTCTATTGTAAAAACACTATATCGTGGGAAATTGTCAGTGGCGGATGAAAATTGGTTCAGAAATAATCAAACTTTGAATTAGAATCATGGCTTATTAGAAACAGAGCAGGTGTCTCTAATGTATGCTAGTTTACCTTTCACATTATGTGCCTTTATGTAAGAATAGTGGTACTCCAATGCACCTTGTATTTTTGGTAAAACACAATTATCAGTGACTTTTACAGGGAAAATGTCAAGAGAGTGTTTTATCATAGTACTACAACACATATTAATATTTATTTGAAACAGGTTTTAGATGTATTTTACGAGAATGAAAAAGTTTGGGTTTTTGTTTGTTTTCTATTTATAGGCTTGCTGATGCATGGGAAAATGATATTGGAGTTCATCCTTTAAAGTTTCCATCAGAAACATGTTTGGAATTACTGCTGATACTGGGTTTGAGTACCACCTCCCTGCCACCCTCACTTCAATATATGAACTCTTTTCAGGTAAGGAACAGCTGCTATTTCAGTTTAAAGCTGTTACTGCTAGGAAAAAGAGAGATCCATGGGGCCCATAAACACTTTCAGAGTAGAAGTTTGTCTTCTGTATTCGCATGACCATCCCATTATATTAAATGTAGCAATGGAAAACTTCTTGTAGTGCTCATTTTTTTGCAATTGTATGAAACGTAGACCAAGACAGGAAATGTCATTGGATTTTTAAACAGTGAATTACTGTTTAAATCAGATGTTTAAAGAAATTACATCAAACTTACGCTGGAGTAGCTAGAATCATTATATAAAATCTTCTTGGTTAAAAAAAAAAATCCTCAGTTAAAAAATAAACATTTCCAGTGGTGAAAACCTTAAAATTAGGAGTGAAGCATTCACGGTTTTGTCCAGTGTTCTTCTGAATGTTACTGCTGAAGTTCTCAGCAGTCATAGAAATTTTCCTAAGAAAAACATTGTTGCAGGCATGTTAAATTATGATTTGTATTTATCGTGTCTGAAGATGTACAGTTTTTACAAATTGAATACATAGACATCTCAATTCCTGATGATACAACATATCAACTAAACATTTTTATGATGCTTCTGTCTCCCCTTGTAGTTACATAGTCCATCAGTCGTGTGGTGATGCAAATCTAAACCAGCTGTTGAGCATTAAGCAAACCCAAATCTGTGTTTCTTTTGACAGCTACAGAAGAATCATCATCTTGGTGGGACTGAATGTCCTAAACAGTTTATAGCACAAAATCCAGTAGCTTTTATTTGTCCATACATCCAGTTTGTAGCTAGGAACACTAATTAAATATGTCTTGAGTTATGTTTACTGAAAAATAAGCTTCTCATAGAACTTCGGAGCTAGAAAAAACATGGTTGTAAACCAAAATCAAGTCATTGATTTTTTCACAGGGTTACACTGCTATACAACAGCTAAAAACATGTCTCGATGTTAGGAAATAAGTATGCACCTTCATTGTCTGCATCTTGTGAGCTTGGAAACTCGGGGTCTTTGTACAGTGAACTCTTGGATATGGCAGCAGCCATCGATCGTTTCTACATGGTATCTTAACACCCAAGGTCAGAATTGTTACTGGGTTGTACATTGAGAGGCCATAAAATTGAAGAATCTCCTGGACGCCGGCAGTGAGTGAGATATTGCAAAAATGGCAAGTTTCAAGGATTGGCCAGTACTAGTTATCCATGCAGTTGAACAGTCATGTTTCCTATTAAAAAGTGAACATTTAGGTTGTCTAATCCAGGAGGATGTGTTCCTTGTGCGTTACATTGACAGTAATTCAGCACTTCAGCACTTGTGTGCTGAAGTAGGTGATGTCCAGTTTTGGTTGTGAACATGATTTCA
This sequence comes from Buceros rhinoceros silvestris, assembly GCF_000710305.1. Lineage (NCBI taxonomy): Eukaryota > Metazoa > Chordata > Aves > Bucerotiformes > Bucerotidae > Buceros > Buceros rhinoceros. Next base: position 38,435 of record NW_010420241.1, read on the forward strand.
GGCTGAAGATACTATATTTTGAGCTGATTCCCAGTGTCTGTGCTTCCATAGCAGCACAAATGGAAAAAATTCATAGTTTTTGAGAAGCCCAAGTTCTGAAACCTCCTCTGCTAAGATGATGTTGTATTTTGCCAAGTGAAAGGAAAGGAAAATGGTTGTTTTGATAAACTTCTGGCTCCAACTTTAAGTCTCCTTGCCAGACAGACAATATCAGCAAGTGTTTGTCCTGGAGGGCAAACATTGTCCAGGAAAACAGCGTTTTATTTATTTCATCCTGGCAAACCTTTTTTGAATCTCAGTTTGTGAATCCATGAAGCAGAAACAAAGTTTACACAAGCTTTTCACTGATGCTTTATAATGGGCTGTCAGCCTTATCAGGTTTTTTTCTGGCTTGCTTCTTTGTACTCGTATTCACTTTCTGTTACATGTCCTAGTTTTTCTGGGTTTGTTTTGTTTTGTTTTGTTTTTAAAAAGTTGAAATAATGATATTAAATTGTGCTGTTGCCTGAGCATAAGACCCCTCTGCAACCAAAATAGTGAAGAATGTAAGTAAAACAAGGAATTGTAAAAGGGCACTACTTAAACTGGTAATTCAGTAATGGCATGACAACAAAAACTAGGTTTGTTTTATTTTGTGATAGACCTAGACCTAGCAGTAGTCTAGGGAAAAAAAATTAATTCTGCATTACAATAAATCTTGTATTTGAACTGAAAATGATTGCAGACTTTCCTGTTATCCACATGTGGCATTCCCGTT
>NW_010420241.1:39346-42786 GCF_000710305.1 Buceros rhinoceros silvestris
TCTGAATGCTGGGGGAGTTAGGAGGAAAACAACACCAGAAGGTGACAGAGTTTTCTCCTTTTGTAAGTGTTAACATTGTTGGACACATGGGTATGGAGCTAAATGGACCATTAGTTTGCACTGGTGCTTTTCCTTGTGTTTTGATTCAGTAGTTGAAAATGCATCTAACAGGTAGCTGTATATGTAGAGATCTAAAAGTTACAGTTTAACTCCTGATATTGTGTTAGTATAGCTTTAAAAAATCCAATTGTTTTAAATTAGGTAGTAAGAAATTATCTCACTCACACCCCTGTGTTGTTTGAGAATGTATTTGTCTTCTCCCCCTATTGTATAACTATATTTGCAGTGCTGACAAGCCAAAATTTTAGTTCGTATACATATGCATTGGATGATGTTTAGGTTGTAAAGAGCACATGCAGGAAATGTACTTAGTTCCTAATCATCTCTGTAATAAACCCTGTTCTGCTTTGCGCTTTAGAGGTGCTCTCTGGGACTAGCTTAGCAGACTCCATATCTATGCTGAGACATAAATTACGTTTTATTTTCCCATGATGTGCTACTGCTTAGTAACATAATATTTGAAATCACTGTTCAATTCCATTTTGACCCTGTGAAGATCTTTCAATGTGATTTATGTTGCTGAAGGATCCTGGAAGAGAGGAGCAGCAGCAGCAGACTATGTTACAGAAAGCTCCAGTGAGTTTAAGGTTCTCACTGCAGCCAGCTTTTAAACTTCCCAGGCTGTTGATCTTAGGTACTGGATTGTCTTTGGCTCATCTCTCTTTTTACCTGTGCAGTTACATTAACGTTGTTCTAGTGGATTGTAGAGAGTTAAATCATAGGAAGCTTGTGCCTGGAAACTCTGAGAGACCAAAGTGGATAGCCTAATTCTTGCTGGTTGATGGCTGCCTCCAGGTTTACTGGAGAACATGGATTTGCAGCCCTGACTTGCACCTTTCCAGGCTTCTAATCCCTCACCCATACTAAGGATATTTCAGATCAAGGAGATAGAACTGATTGAGGCACCTGATATTTATGCTGCAGCAATGCAGAAAGCAGTAAGGAGGAAGGGTGGCATTCACTACTAGGAAAGATTAAAACATTTTTAATCTTGCTTATGCTCTGAGCATTGTTTTGCTGCTCTCTCTTCAGGTCCATTACACTGTATGGAAAGCTGTATTACATTCTTGATCTGTCTGCCTCTCCACCCACCTGAGCTGTCAGCCCTTTGCCGTGGGAATGGTTGGGCTTGACTTCATGTATTACTCTTAATACTTGCGAGCCCTTGTAGCTAACACCCGCTTGAGTTATCATGTTCTTTATCACTGAACTGCTACTCCTCAGTGGAGTCTGGGAGGATGTGTTGGTACTTTAGAGCCTACAACACAAAACAGTTAACACAGGGAGATGCTTTAAAGTGGCAAGTAATCTCTGCTGTGTTTTGCTAACCTTATCTCGTCTTCCTTTGAATTCAAGTACAGTGAACAGGAGAAGTCCTGGATATTGAATTCTTATGATGATATATGGGGTTGTTCAGCACATACTCTCTCACTGCTGTTATTGTGGGAAACCAGGCATTTTACTTCCTGTATCAAGGCACTGTTCATTAGGCCACAGACTGTAACAAGAGTTCTCAGAGTTCAATAGATCACAGTTTTATTTTTACTTTTACAGTTGAATGAAATTGAAAGAAGATTGTGATAAGAACTGCTGAGCAGTTTCAAAATTTCATTTGAAGTAGCCCTTGATATTCTTTGGTGCTGCACCCAATACCACTGCTACCTTACCAGCTCACTGTCCGTTTTGGTTAAGAGAAGTAGAGCGAGTGCTTAAGAAAAAACAAAAAGCGTTCATTCTGTGGTTGCAGTAAGCATGCCTAGAGGCATCTCTGAAGGAAAAACTCATTTGCAGTTACTTTGCTTCCACAAAAAGGAGGAAGAAAAAAATTTCTCATAGAGCAGCCTGACAAGTTCTCTATCATTTAAAGTCTTCTACTAAAATGCAGAAAAATTCCTAAAAATGACAGTTTAGCGACATAAAATAGTGAGTTGCTCAGAAAGCACAAGAATAAATAAATACAGTATTCATTATAGTTTGGCTCTAGTATATGAATATCAAAAGTACTCAAAAGACTCATGGAAGACAAAACATAAAATTACTGCCACCTCTCAGGTCTACACATGGTCTGAACTAAAGTGTGCCTTGATATTCAGGGTTTTTTAATATTGATACTCTGTGTGTGTGTGTGTATAAAGCACTTTCAAACTTGTTTATCACAAAGATAAATTAGCTGAAGACAGAGGATGACATATGCAGATGTGTATTCTGACAATCCTTTTTGAAGCAAACAGCTGAGTAAAATTTAGAAAAGTCTGCTCTACTTAGCTCAGCTCCTCCTTTTGTTCTATTCTACGCATTTGGAGCTGGAGAAGTTGCACTGATTCTTTTAAGCTGGACTTCGCTCCTTTGGGGCACTGTCAAACAACAGCAAAGACAGTACAGTGAGCTACTCTGGCTCAAAATGATTTGAGAAATGGTGATATAAGAAATGAAAATATCAAAAGGGAAGAAATAGCATTCAGAATACTGTGTCTATTATTAAACTATCCCAGAAAGGAAAAATAAAGAAGTCCACTTAGGCAGTAAAATACCTTATTAACTTTTAAAACATTTTTTTAAATTACACTCTGCATCACTTGCTTACTGAGGATCTCCCACAAGAGGAATTACAGATTTGAATATGTATATTCTGTAATATCTTGCAGACAATGCATGAGTTCCTAAATATCATAGGATTTTTTTTTTGACTGTTAGGATTTTTTTTAATATTTCTCAGAAGCTTGCAGACTGCTTATGTCTCTGAATTTTCTGGATTAACATTGACAGTAACATGGAGAAACCACTGCAAAGACATTGCAGGCTCTGCTGAAATACAGTCACTTTTGTTTCAATTGAATGACCTGTCTTCTGAAATATAAAAACTACAGGGAGGAAACCAAGTGTAGTTAGTGTCAGCCTTTTTTGGATACTCCTATTTCCCCCAAACTGACGGTGTTTTGGTTTTTGCAGATTGGTATAAAAGTGCCTGCTATGTGCTTTTTCTGGTTTTGGCTAACTCAATTAAGTTGCCAGGGTGACGCAGGATGGATTCATTTTCTGTTTTATTGTGATGATTATGTGAAGTTTTTAAGTTTGAGTTCAAGCAATTTATTTTAAATAGGAGATAAATACCCAAACCTTATATGGGAAAGCAGATGTAGTTTTGTAAAATATGCATACAGATGCTTCATTGACATTAAAATAAGCAAAGTTATAACGTGTATATTTGGGGGTTTTGTTTATTTGTCTGCATTTACTAAATCTGTTGAAACACTACAGAATAATTTGGAAAAAATACAAAATTATATTGAACAAATGCTGTCAAGGGCAAATGATATTAA
>NW_010420241.1:42912-44277 GCF_000710305.1 Buceros rhinoceros silvestris
AGCGGTTCAAAGACAAATGTAAGTCCTTCTTTGCAAAATGATAGAGATTTCTATGTTCAATTAAGAGATTATTGTCTTGGTTTTTTTGTCTGCTACTTAATTATCCTAAAAAACTGGCTGGGTGGCCAGGGCCAAAGAGTGGTGGTGAATGGAGTTAGGTCCAGTTGATGGATGGTCACCAGTCGTGTTCCCCAGGGCTCAGTATTGGGGCCTGTTCTCTTTAACATCTTTATCAATGATGTGAATGAGGGGATTGAGTGCACGCTCGGTAAGTCTGCAGATGAAACGAAGTTAGGTGGTAAGGCTGATCTGCTTGGAGGTCAGGAGGCTCTGCAGAGGGATCTGGACAGGCTGGAGAAAAGGAGGCTGAGGGGAGGAGGCCTTATCACTCCCTACTGAAAGGAAGTTGTAGCGAAGTGAGGGTCAGTCTGTTCTCCCAAATAACAAGTGACAGGACAAGAGGAAATGGCCTTAAGTTGCACCATGGGAGATTTAGGTTGGATATTAAGAAAATTTTCTTTACAGAAAGGGTTGCAAAGCGTTGGAACAGGCTGCCCAGGGCAGTGGTGGAGTCACCTTCCCTGGAGGTATTTAGAAGCCATGTAGACGTGGTACTTAGGGACATGACTTGGGGGTGAGCTGGCAATGCCGGGTTAGCAGTTGGATTTGATGACCTTAAAGGTCTCTTCCAACCAAAACGATTCTGTGATTCTATGTGAAGTTGATTTTTGTTATCCCACTCCGGGTATCTCACTTCGTGGTCACTGTAAGCTATCTTTTAAAAGTATCTCTAGAGTGTTCAGTTTATTTCTTGAACACTGAGACTATCCATTTCTTTTAATGTTGGCTCTTGGGGCCTCAAGCCGAGATGGAACAATTTTTTTATTGAACTATAATTAGTATTTTTAAGTCTTTGTTGAACTTGTACCAAAAATGTTTCATACTACTGATTCTGCATAAACTCATTAAAACATAATGTCTCCTAGCTGAGAACTGTTCAGTTCTGCATATGCAGTAGCATATTGAGCAATGTCCTGTAACTCCTTATGTGTCCCATATATGACTCATCCATATCTGCAGCACAGGCTCTCATTTCTAGGCGAGGGTTTTGTGATATCTGATGCTGCTTTGGAGATGCTGATGGGAAGGCATTGTATCACGTGTAATATTTGGCATGGGTACATTTCCTCTAATGGAAAGGTACTACCTGTTTATATTGCCCTGAAACAGAAAAAAAATCAGTCGCCTGTAAACCTAAATTGAAGCTGTGACTGGGAAAATGCAGGCTGAGCGTACGTGTGGAAGCACAAAACTTTATGGTTACTCCAGTGCTCAGAGATGGAGAGTCAGGACCTTGACAGCAGT
>NW_010420242.1:0-12114 GCF_000710305.1 Buceros rhinoceros silvestris
TGCAGTCAGGTGGAGTCCTGCTCGTTTGCAGCTAAACTGCCAGGTGCTTTTCCTTTCCAAATATCTTAAGCTCTCTTAGGATAAATTTTCTGATTTTTCTAATGTGTCTTTTGAGAGAGATTTCATTTTGCTCATTTTTGAAACGATGAAGATCTCATTTTTATAGTTGCAGTTGGACAAAACCCTGCCTGTCAGGGGCTGTTGCCTTTGCCCCCCTCACGCTCCTGCTGTTTTTTGTCATTTTCTGTAGGTCTTCTACTTTAAATGGCTTTTTTGTGTTTCTTTTTTAGAAAGAGGTTAATATTTTCTGACAGGGACAGGTGTATTATTTTCTGCAGAAATAATAATTAAATAAAAAACAACAGGCTTGGGAGCCTGTACGTGTTGAGCAGTGTAGTTTTATTTTCGGGTGCAGTGACTCTTTACTGAAGTCTTAACATACAATGTATTAAATTCTCTGAGGAAATGACAAATATCAAACCTTGTTGGAATGGGGGTTTGGGCACAGCAATTGCAAATCATTCCAGACGTCATCCAAGGAGGAGAAAATACAGCAAATGTTATCTGTGTTTTTCAACATTTGCTTAAATACAGAGTAAGAGAAGTCAGCTCTAGTGCTTTTTCTTGTTTTATAGATAAGATTTCGTCTTCCAGGTTTATTTATTTTGATATTCTCTAAGTAGAGGAATGTGTTAAAAGGCAGGATGAAATAAAATCCTAAAAACAGGTTTCTAACACAAGTGCTATTTTAATGGGCAATTTTACAAGGATGGATTTAGTTTCAGTAGTTTTAAGAAGAGTTTTAAAGAGACATCAAAGTGTCTGAAATCCTTGTAACAGAGCTACCCTCAAAGATTAGAGGGGAAAAGAGGTATTTCAAAAGTGCTTCTTACTTCAGAAAAGGTCAGGATTATATGTGAAACTACTTTAACCTGTTGCTTTTTCTTCTAAAATGTTGGCTGCACTTAAAGTTGATAGCCTTGCTTCAAGGGGGTATTTATGGGGCAAACCTTTGATTGTGTTTTGTGCTAAATCATAGACACTTTAAAGCCAGTCTTCTACCTGATGATTTCAACTCTTTAATTCCTTTAGAATTTTTTTGCTGGAAATGGTTATACCTGTCAATAGAAAGGGATTTGGCTTGGAAGTCTTTTATAGATCTGTATCTTTATTGTTATATTTTTTTTTCTTCTAGCATTTTGTTTGTTTCTCAGCGTACTTCTGTTAAGGTACACGACAGTTTCAAAACTAACCCTGACTGTGGCCCAACGTCGTACAGTTTTGTACAGAAAGGCCAGTGATTTTTTTCCTGTGATGAGAATTGAGAGGAGTGCCTGGGCTACATTACTACTTGCCTTCATCTTTTTTTTTTTTTCTTCTTACACGCTATTAGGCAACAGCCAGGCTGGGACTGTGCCGAGTCCACCTTTCTCCCACACCATGGGCTGTCTGGCCTCAGCTGGTTTTAACCGTCGTGTGTTTTACAGCTAGATTAGAGGCCTTGTATTGAGGCAACATTTAATTTTCTTTCATGGTAAGGTTAGTTTTTAGGGCAATGGTAGCAATGATATAGAAAATGAATAACAGTACAGCAGCGTAGGATCCAGGGAGCGCTCTACAGATTTGAGTCAAGCAACCAGTGGTCAGATGTGAGAATTCAGAATATAGCCTCATCTTAGCATTTTTGTTAAAATAAATTAATTGAAATCATTAATAGATTTTGTTCTAGTGTCCTTTTAATTTTTGTTGACAAAAATTAATATTGTAATGCTGTAAAAAACATAGACAATTATCTACTGTCATATAGTTATTTTTCTAAAGTTATGTTTGGAGGTGAAATGAGAACTAGTAGGACGCTTTTATTGTTTAGTGTGCAGTCATTCCAAAAGAAAAGAGCCTTTGTCTCATCATGATTCTGTTAAGCCTGAAATTTCGCGTTTTGAAGTGAATCCTGTTTATGCTTTCAAGCTATCAAACACAGTGTCCAGAATTAGTGAACATATGATTTAAATTTTTTTTTTTTGTCTGTGTGTGGTTGGAAGGAAGTTGTGGGTGTGCACGAGAGTAATGTCAGGTAGAGATGGAACCTCAAATTAGGGATCTTCTTATAACATTTATGCTTATGTTATACTTTTATAGCACTGAAACATAAGCAACTGCTTTTAGAAAGTCTGTTAACTATGAAAGGATGCCATGTTATTTATATTATTTGTACTTTAGGCTTGAGTTATACAGCTGATTAAGGTCAGCATACAGAATTTTAGCATGGATCTAAGCAGAAATTTGAGGGGTGTAGCTGTGCAATTATGTTCCTGGGAGGTGTGTTCAAGCTCTTGCATAGGGGGCTAGGTAAAGGTGTGAACTTCATGGTGGAAATGCTGAAAAAGTAATAGGAAACACAGCAAGGGCTGCTTGTGCTATCTGTGCTGTCCATGTGTCTAAGGCAAGACTCAGGTTTACAAATCTCTGTTCTACTTCCAGCCCTGGACTGGTTTTTGCGCCTTGGCATTCAAAGCAGCTGCCCAGAATCTCCACCTGCAGTTGTAGTTTGAAGGCTGTGAGTCTGGACGTGGGTTTTGTAAGCAGTGTGTATTTTAGAGCACTCTTGGTTTTGTTGTTAGGCTGAAATGTTTCTTTTGACTGTGGTTAAAAAATACTGTATTTCAGTTACACCAGAAGAGCAGGATTCTTTCCTCACTGATAGTGGGAAATGATCCAGTGGATCTTGAATGAACATAAAAATTAACTGTATTCTCTTGTTATGTCTTGGTAGCAGGGAAGAATATCCTTCTGTTTGGTTTTCTTTTTTTTTTTTTAATCAGTAATTATTTTTATTTGCAGTTATATGTGGTAAAAAAATCTGTATGTTCAACACAGTGTCAGCTGAACCTACTGCCTGTAAAATTCCAGCTTTTGAGACTGGGAAGTACACTTACAGTGTTGAAGCTTCAGGCCAAGTATCCTGTGAAGGATGAATGTTATTCCTAACATGCCAGTCTTCATTTAAAAAGATGGCTAATACTGGCAGCTCTCTGCAGCACATACTGTTCTGTTAATCCAAGTTATCTGGTAATGAATACAGAGTAATTAATCTCTGGAGTGGAAGACAGTCCTTGTTCTGAAGGGATTCCAGTGTAAGTGGCTGTTCTTCATGGAACCTCTCAGATCAGTAATAAGGTTCTGAACGGGGTATGTGCTTTGTGGATGCTGTGTGTAGGTACTCAGATAGTAACCATTGTGTTGCGAAATCACCCTTTTCCTACTGGCAATATTTTGTAACCTTTTTTTTATTTCAAAACTTTATAATGAGCTCTGATGATATTAATGTTTAAGTAGTTAGGCAAAAGTTGTAAGGGGCTAAAACTTTTTTCAGTACTTTTAATTGCCACCATTTTCTTTTCCTTACAGTGGTGGGAAGGACAGCTGTTATAATATGATGCAGTGTGTTGCTGCTGGGCATCAGATTGTTGCTCTAGCCAATTTAAGACCTGATGACAACACAGGTATGAAAGCCACATTTCTTAATTTTTTTTTTTTAATTAGAAACAAAGGAGGCACAGCTGTGCCTGAATTAAGTCCCTTTTTGTGTTTTCATGTAGCTGTGCATATTGAAGGGCAATCTAGAAATCTTGAAAGAGAGAGAAAAAAGCAAATGGTATGTAGATGTATTAAATGTATTTTTCCTCAAAGGGGAGACTGAGGATGATGATCAGTAAAAGAAAGATGGAGAATACAAATATTCCTGGTGGTAATTGAAGAGATTGTGTATTCACTATATTTACAAATAGTAAAATGTGGTAGAGGTTATCATCAAAGAAAACACTGTATTTCTAGGAATGCTTTAAAACTGGCATAAACCATTCCAGCTGCCAGAAATAGACAGTTTTGATGCTCCTCACTTGTTTTTAACCTTGTGTACCTTCCTCCATTATTCTAGCCCAGCATATGTGAACTGGCTTGGGGAACTGATCTGGGTTGGAATCAACCTTGGTGCACTTCTTTTTCCTACATTTTTCTTTCCTTTGAGCTTGCACGAGTTTTCTGATGAGTTCCTCAGAGGCTGCGCCTAGACTTACTTCTGTGAAAGGGAATGGGAGACACTCAGGTAGTCCAAATCAGGATGAACTGAGTATTTGGGACTAGAGTTGGGACTAGAGCATAAATTGAACTTGAAGTGGGACATGAAAAGGAAGAGACTTGTTTCCCAGCTGGAAGGGGAGAATGTACTGGTCAACATGTGTTAAACAATTAAGTCTGGTAACTGTGTGGTAGGAAGACACACAGAAGGGGAAGGAAAAAAGAGAACTGCCATTACAAATGAGTCACGGACGGAACTGGCAAATGCTAGGGAGTGCAGGAACAGTTTAGTTTTTGGGTAGATAGGATATGATCATGTCTAATCTTGTTGAAATATGTTGTGTTAAAACTAATTTATCCACATCAGAAGTGTAGAATATTGTCATTAAAATCATAAAATGCTCTCTTTAAGTGTGTAGTTGGAAATTTTGTGGAAAGTTAATTGAGGTGCTTCAGGCAATAGCGGATTTTGTGCCATTCATTTTATTTTGTCTTGCGCCACAGTTGCTTGGAGAGTCTCAGTTAATAAAGAAACTGTGTATTCCGTACTAAATACCAGTTTAAAAAGCTTGTCATATTCATGTATGTTGCAAAACACTGAGTTTTTTTAAATCAACTCTTCTCGTCTAGTTTGGTTAGTTGTGATTATGGGTTTGGATGGGCCTGTTTTGAGCAAAAGCTTATCTGTTGTGTGGCATCACATGTGACGTGGCCTAATTGTTACATCACTAATTCATTATCTTGATCAATGTTTTTCTTCACAAGGCTTGCTATGTAGGTGTACAGCAGAGATGCTTGATGTGTCTCGTTAATTAAGAGAAATTCCTGTATTAAAAATTAACATTAAAACCCTGCACTGCCTGAGCTTTTAATAAATAAAGTGGAGATTTCACCAATAATGATACATTGTTTTGTCAGTCTGTTTGGAAAATTATTGGAAAGATTTTATATCATATAGTTTGAGATTTAGTTCTAGTCCATGATGTCTGCATTTTAGCTGTTGGTTTTTTTTTTCTTATCTGCAGGCTACAAACTGCTTGTAAGAAAATGCAGCTAAATTTTTCTCCCGGTTAAGGCAATAGCGGCAAAGAGATCATTTGATTTTTAGCTTAATTTTTAAAATGAGTGAAGGTAGAAAGTGCCTGGATATTACAACAGGATATTCCTTTCCCTTTTGTGAATTAAGCAATGCGAAAACATCATAACAGCCTACTTTTACTCAAGAAGAAATAATCTCCTCTTCTTTCTTGATGACCACGATACCAATTTTAACAGTAAAGTTTCTGGAAATCTTGACAACCTACTGCTTATTCTCAGTGGTGCAGGGCATTCCAGATTTCGTGCTCTGAGTATGTTGAAATGCATCTGGGTTTGTGCCTCCGAACTGTGTTCCTATTAAAATTACCATATAAATAGGAGCAGAGTTGGACCATTATGAGATTTTTGGATGAAGCAGGGAGGAATACTGAAGAAGAAATAGACACCACAATTTCCAAATAGGCACCATGTTTGTGACAGATGTCTTCCTCTCCATACATCTGTTGGGTGGAGAAATAGATTTTTTTTTTTCTTTCCGTGTTTATAGAGATATTGTCATCAAGCATCTGTTTGTGAACTGAAAAATACTAACATTTAGATTTTCTCAGTGCTTTGTAGTATTGTGATTATCTGTAATTGTTGAAATAACGTACCTTAATATCATTTCTTCGTTGTGGCAGAGCAGACTGATGAGTTGGACAGCTATATGTATCAGACAGTAGGACACCATGCCATTGACCTATATGCTGATGCATTGGATTTGCCGCTTTACCGTGCTGTCATAAAGGGTACCAGTGTGAATACTGCAAGAGAGTATACCCCTTGTGAGGAAGATGAGGTTGAAGACCTTTACCACCTCATGAAACTCGTTAAGGTATGCTGAATGAAAAGAATGTAGTAATTTGGGATGACTATATATTGCTTAAGCCATGAATTTAAGTATATGAGCTACTTAGGTATTTAAGGAAAGCTTTGAGAAAAAAGTCGAAGACTTATAAATTTTATTTCTATTTCTTTGTTCTTCCTGGCATTGTAAATATCTAGTGTAACTATTCCTTTTTCCCTGGTGTATATTTGAGTTATTAATGCCCATTTCAGGCCAAAACCTTGTTTCTATTTAATAAAAACACTTGCAACACGTGCTTAGCTTCTACTACAAAAAACATAGTTGTGAAAATGATCTATAATTAAAAAGTTTATGTAGTTTCGTATTTGAAATATCGCATTGCTTGATTACTGAAATGAGAGATCTTTTTGGGTTTTGTGTATTTTTCAATGTATGGGAAGTAATGTCTAGACATTTCCATTTGTGTACGCTTGTGCTCTGTAAACAAGAATCTATTATTTGTATATTGCAGATCATTCACAAAGTATTACAGAATATTTTACAATGTTAGTTCTGATTCTGGTAGCCCAGAAACTATATTCTAATATCTCAAATAGTAGCAATAACATATGTCAATCCTTTTTATCTATAAAACCAATGAAAGGGAGATAATGAGTGTATTTCCTGAAACTCTTGAAATTTATTCTCTGTTCTTTTCACAGTTGTTTCGTGTAGTACTTTTTTTCCATCAGAATTAAATCAGTTGTCATTGAAATCAACAGAAAACCTCCCACTGACTAGAAGTTTTACACAAAGTTTGGGTGAATGTGCCATGTCTATTCCAGTTAATTGCGTTGGCGACTGCAGTGCATGGTACTAAAAAATACAATGTTCAGAAAATCCTATTAATGGCTGTGCTGGAATCAAATGTTACATCTTCTAAACATTTTTGGCGGGGAAATCATGTCTCTCTAAAGCAAAATCAAGATCGTATGCCTGTGTTGGAGTAGGAGACTAGAAAATAGGAGACCAGTGCAGGTAGGCTGAATGGCCTCAATCTGCCCCAGGAGTGATTTAGGTTGGACATTAGGAAAAGTTTCTTCACTGAAAGGGTTGTCAGGCATTGGAACAGGCTGCTCAGGAAAGTGGCTGTGTCACCATCCCTGGAGGTGTTTAAAAGATGTATAGATGTGGCACTTAGGGACATGGTGTAGTGGTGACCTGGCAGTGTTAGATTGAACTGCATCTTAAGGGTCTTTTCCAGCCTCAGTGGCTCTGTGATTCTTTGATGCTGCTCTGGAGTCCCTCACAGAGGTTTTAAGTGGAATGTGGGTATCATGCAGTGCAGGAACTGAAAGAAATATGGCTGAGCAGTTTTAAATTATTTTTGAACCATGATAGTGTTAGCAATTAGAAGGACTGGTATATGCTGTCTCTTAAAGCTGCATACTAACAGCTTTCTGCCGCTGGGTAAGATAATAAATTACTGATCAATTTAATTAAAAATGGGCAGATTAGTGGCAATTAAGATGATACTTCCTTTTCGATTCTTGCTGTCTTGGAGAAATGGATGCCTGACATAAATTAATGCTAATGTTAAATCTTGACAACTTCTGCTTTGGAAGTTTGTACATGATAATTATAACTATAGTTGAAAGAGATGTTATCAAGTTGTCTGGAACTAAATAACTGTTTCTTTCCTGTATAGAAATATTAATTCAATGATACGATATTTTAAAGACATAAATATTAACAATATACTGCCTTTATGCTAGACTTTGGATAGCCACATCTTTACAGTTGAACCTGTGAAATTCTGGTGCAAAAGTTTCAGCAGAATTCTTGCATATTCTGGTGAATAAGTGCAAAATTATCGGGGATGTAAACCACAGCAGCTATAAGCCTCTGTTTTTTAGTTTTAAGAAAAAGACACGGAAGTTTTCCTTTTGTGTGTTAACAGTAACTTTGAAAGCTTTGTATTCTTATTTTTCACATTTTTATATAACTGTAGTTTTGTAGCTTTACTATGTAAGTCTCAATCACTGAGGATTTTGCTTTCAGAGTTTTGTTCCCCAGATGTTAGTAGTTTTAAACAGAGTGCTCAATTTGCATTCTCTTGTAGGGAGGGGAGGAATTCTGCGGAAGCTTTGTCAAAATGCATCCTTGAGTGGACGTAATTTCAAAACACTGGTCAAAGTAACATGGCTCTGCGTTTCTGTCAAATGGCTTGGGCCTAAAAATACAGGAAAAGTGTCTAGATCAAAATCACGTAGTATGCCTCACTCTCTGTCTCTAAAGAACTCTTGTATTGCAACTACTCCTTTAGTAAAAAGTAAAAACAAAGAACATTTGAAAAACTAGTATGAATTCAAAAGTATGTGACGTTTGTAAAAATTATGTTATGACAACAAGATAGCTAAAATGTTATCCGTTCCTCTGCAGTGCGGGGAAACCCAGGATGACAGTCCTGTTGTGGTTCACGGGGCACAGAAGGTGATACTGACTTCCAGTGACTGTAAAAGTGCTAATTTTATTGTCACGAACACGATTGATAGGGTGAAGGAAATTTATTTTTTTAGTTCCTAATGTCCTGTTTTATGTAATATGAAACACATCAGAGTATTTATATGATGTCTAAATGTACGTTACTATGCACTCCTCACCTGGTAATAGAATACTTACCTTGTGAGACATGTAAAGTCTGAACAATAAGAAATAATTTAATCTACTCTCCGTGTCACTGAATAGGGGTTACCGATAACCCGTGTTTGTCCATGTTCATTGCTTTGCCTGTTGGAGGTTTTTTCAGCAAAGCATGTAAGCACTAGATTTTCCCAGTTACCTGAATTATCCTTCAGGGTTTTATTATGGCATTGTCTTTGAAAGCAGGAAATACGTGGGAAAACTGTGTTTCTTTCCCTTTAGTGGTTGGAAAGACAGGAGCTTGGAGGCATTTTTATGAAACTTTCCTACAACGTATTTCTCAATATGGGCGTATTTAACTGCTTTTCCCCCTTTTCAGTGTAATTATGGTCCTGTCACAATAATCCATTGATGATTTATCCAAGCACATGCAGAAGTGGTGTTAGATGGGTTGAATGTTGGGTTGGTTTTTGTACCTCCTGGAACTGTGGTTAAACTTTTGTTTAGGGCAGTGGTTGTAGCGGCTTCCAGGCTGTACAAATCAATGCAAGGTAATTTGTTGAAGTTGTGGATTTCACTAGACAGTTCTGTCTTCTTCCAAGTTTCTTGTCTTACCTTCTCCGCTCAGTGAAGGCTTTGCCTTTATTTGGTAAGTTACCACTGCTGGAGTAATTTGTAGAATTCTTGAACTTGATTAAAAAGTTTTCTAGCCATTTTTTTCATCTTTTCCAACAACATTTTTCAGTACTTGAATTTTTTGAAATTGGTATTTTAAAAATTGATTCTATTTATAGTTTCTTTGTATTACATTTCCCCACATTTATTGTAAAGCATGCAGTTTGATTTTCAGTACATTTTCAGACTGACTGATTTTCTGTGATTTTTGTACAGCCAAACATCTAGATGCTCCCATTAGGAAAACTACATGATCAAATGCAAAGTAGTATTCTAGTGCAGGCATTGCTTCACTGTCGTCACTGCTACAAAATATGTTTAGAAGAAACAGTTGGTTTTCAGTACATGTTCGGTTTTAGCATGTTATTTCTGTCAGATTTCTTTTTGCTATGCACTTTGTGGGTTCAGAACCTGCAAGCATATAAAAAAACCACAGAGTACACTTGAAAGAAATTAATATGTTGGATCTTGGGACTGAAGGATTATTAATTATGGCATCATCCATTGACCATCAGCTGAAAAGTAACAACTTATGTTGAATATATGGGGTGAATGAAACATTTGAATAATAATAGCCTTTGCTTGTGGCACTGTTTCATTTTATTGGTAATACAGAAGGGGAAAGAAAGAAATTATTTTCTAAAATATTTCACATTCTGGAGCAGTGATCTTATAACTCAAGTCAGTCACTAAGAATAAGTAACACATTTTTTAGTTACAGCCACAAAGCTTATTAATACAGTGTGACTCCTGTATTTAACAGTCATTCTTTAAGGACAGCATCATGATTTTTGAAACAGACCCAGATTGCTTATTTAGATGTTATCTAAGATTATATTTAGTCTCAGACAAAGTACTTTGGCTGTGCAGGTTCAGGTGGAATAGAGGTAGCTTAGGTCTTTGCATTATTCAGTAAAACTCCCAAGACTAGGAGTTCTCCAGAAAACAGGGTTTAGAGATGAAGGGATGAAACACAAGGTTATTCTTTGGCCTTTGGATAAAGTTTTCAGTTCCTCGTTATTCCTAACAGTCTGCTCTGCTAAAGAAACAGTCTTCCTTTCACCCTTCTGCAGAATTTAGCTGTGTCCAATGGATAAAGTGAGTTACTAGCTTCAGTCTGATGACTGACTTTCTGTGATTTTTGTACAGCCAAACATCTAGATGCTCCCACTAGGAAAACTATGTGAACAAATGTAAAATAGTATTCTAGTGCAGGCATTGCTTCACTGTCGTCACTGCTACAAAATGTGTTTAGAAGAAACAGCATTTAGAAATGGTCATTTGGCTTTTAGGTGTCCATTTTAATCAGTTCTGGGTAGTCCCCATGACTTCAGTGGTAGAATTTACATGATAAGGACTAAGTGTACTCTTAACTCATACAGATAAGCTTTGTAGGTTTTCTTAGGCATCTAAAAGACCTAAATATTACTTAAAGAGCTAAATATTGTTAGTTATGGAATCCTGATTGACTTAAAGAATCTGTAATCTGAGTACCTCAGCATGCTGTTCACCAAACTGTTCTTGCAGTTGGTGAATTCAAAGTAGATGACTTCCCCCTCTCGCTGATGGGATTGAGAGTTCAGAAGTGTGCAGAACAGTTCTGTCCTAGACTTCATTTCCCATGTTCTCAGCTGAAAAAATCTGATATTTTCCCTATCATGATTTGAATTATTTGTAGATGTGTAGACTAATTCCTCAAAGGTATATTTCTCAACATGTTTGAAAAAGATTAAATTATAGGAAGAGCTCTTTGTCTTTATGCTGAATTTCCAAAATAATCACTACTCTTTAACTTTCCCCTCTATATTTTAAGATTATTGCAAATCAAGAATAATGCATCCTTGGTATAGCAATTGAAACGTAATATTTTTGTACAGCAACTGAAATTACGACATCATTATTGAAAAACTCCTAAAAAAATCTTAGTTGGGGGGACCGGTGATAGATAAACCCATGGACTTTATTTTTTGGGCCCTTTACTACATTGATCAGATGAACATTTTGAGTTAGCACATACCTTTTTGCCTTTTGACGTGAAAGTTGAACGTGAACTTTTAAAAAATCTATGAAATGGCTATCTACACTGGCAATAAATAAATAACTGCACTTCTTCATAAAGTAAGATTTTTTTTCGAGACAGAATATTTGTTGTTGTTTTTCAGGTGGCATAGATTAAATTCTTCTACCTTTTCCGATGACTACATTTTTATCTGTGATAATTTGGATTGTTCCCTTGCACTCATGGTGTTCAACTTTTTTTTTTTCTTCTTAATCTATTATTTTTTCTTTTCATTAATTCTGGAGTGGAGCTCCATAGCTTACTCCAGCTAGGGGATGACTGTTGTCATCGGTAGGGAATAAGAGTGTGAATTAAGGGAAGAGGGTAAAAAGTAGTTGCAGAGTCGCCAGTGCTTTAAACACTATAAGAATAAAAATGTATCTTGTTCCATTCACAGGACAGGGTTTGTTTAGGGGTTTTTTTTAGTCTGAATTTTAAACTGAGATGGGAAAAAGGATATTTTTTAATCAACAGGATGCTTGTCATTCTCCATGTTTCATCTGAACTATTCAGGAAGGGTCAATTTTTTTTTTCCAGATGGGGATCTTGAGCAACATCTTTGAGGCAGTTTCTTTCTGTGAGAAATGTTGAGCTTATGTAAACAAAGAACTCACTGTATTTCTCCCTGTTAGGTGTGTGGAGTTGTTTTCACTCACTCTTAGTCTTGTTGTGTTAATATTGAATAAGCAGACAGTCAGGCTGGTGGTGAAAGATGGCAAGCAAGCCCGAGGGCTTGTTCTGGTCAGCTTTAAACCTCTGATTGCCAGGTTTTCCTAATTTCCCATTTCCAGGGCAT
>NW_010420242.1:12214-26755 GCF_000710305.1 Buceros rhinoceros silvestris
CCTGCTGAATATGATGTTCTGGGTTGCAAGATTCTCACATGCATTTGGAAATGGGCAGCCAGGCATTGTTTACAGGACGCCAAATGAACCGTGCACTCACAGCAAGTTTGATAAACACACATTTCCTCCTTTTATCAGTGAGATTGCAGAATGTGAAGTATGAGTTTCCAGTTTTACTCATTCCCTTCAAACCTCTTCCTGTTTAAAAACTGAATCTCACTAATTGGATGATGATACATCCTTAGATTTTGTTTTCCTTTTTTTGTTATTGTTGTTTTGAATTCAACTTACCGGTCACTGACACTTTATTTCAGTGCCTACCTTGACCAGGTCTCGCAGACTTTCAGATAAAAGCTTTCCATTTGTTCAGCACAGAATAGGTTCATCCCTATCAATGTAAAGTGAATGCTAATTAACGGTAATGACTTCTAATCACTTTGCTTTTATACTCCTTTAGGAGCACTGCTATTATCCAATGTAGTTAAGTGAAATGCTTGTATATGAATCAACAATGCTGTAGTTCTTCTCACAGCTATTGCTCATAATCAAGCTTTGAATAAATTACGATACTAAAATTGGTTTTAATGTGCTGTATTGCATGGGGAGAAAGGAGCCTCAAATATCTTGTTAAATATCTTGAGTATTTAGAGAGTTATCTATTAACATTTTGGCATTCAGTATTGTAGTTAAATGGAAAAATACATTAATATGTTTAAGTCAATTTTGTAAACCTTATCAAAACCTTTTTCTTGGTTTGAATTTTATTTAAGTGACATGCATACACTCAACAGCCTCAGTGGCAGCCCCATTTGGATCCAGCTGTAGGAATGAACTGCACGTCTGTAGGAATGAACTACAACGTTTCTGTGTTACAACACAGTGAAGTTTTACTTAATTTGAGAACTTCACCTGTTTTAGCCTGGTGCCGTAGTGTGTATTTAGTAGGTTAATAGGCATTTCTTTTATTAATACTGTGTATCTAACAAACTGTTAGTTTTGTTTACATGCATGCGACCTGCCTGCCTGCAATCATATACACTTCAGAAGGTGTATACAAGACATACTAGTGGAATTTTATTCATACCTGGAAGAAAATAAAATAAGATTAAACTTTTTTGTAGCTGAACTACACTGCTAGAAACAATGCTAGTAAGCAATGAGAGCTAAGCAGATTACTAGACTGGAGGTGTGTCCAGCAATTTTAAAATAATTCTGATTTAGAAACAGAATTAGGCTAAAGAAGTGTAATTGTGTATGAATTTGAAATGTAGTGAGGTTTTCGACTTAATATTTATTGCACATGCAGGGCCTCTTTGGAAGCCAAAGATGGCAAAGCTGGATGAAACCCATTCCTGACATGCACATTAGTGGTTTTGTTTTTTTTTTTTTTATTCATCTGTTATTAACAAGTTGATTGAAACAATTACTTACATCACTTAGAATGAATTCCAGGTCTCTGTGTCTGTGAAAGAACTGGGGTCTTGCTTGGTAAATATATTTGTGTTGTCTGGTTTTGCAATTTAAAATAAAATAAGAAAAAAAAGGGGGTGGGGGGGATTTTCATTTTCTGTGGCAGTTTCATGTAGTACCTCTGTCTTTGTGTGCTTAGAGACACAGTTCCTCCACACTTCCCATCCCTGTTCTTATGCATGTGGATGTGAGTACCCACAGGCACCTTCTGTGGTTTTGAATTTGTTTGTTTTGTACATTCATTCATGGAGCTGTAGACAATTTTCTGGTACATGTTTTGTTTGCTTGAGCATCTTCTCTATTAAGGTTTATTCTTTGGTTTAGTAGGAGGTTATTGCCTATCTTAATTGAAAATACCTTCCATGTAGCCTTTCCACTTTAAATGTGAATTTGAGGCAATGTTCATAAAAATCCTATGCTTGTTGCTGTAGTACTGTAAAACATGCTGCTTGTGGGTTTTGCCACCACATTGTTGATAAAGAGTAACACCTTTCTTTACAGTTTCATTTAAATAGGTGGTACTAGCCATATCTTATTTCAGTACTTTGATTTCTTACTTGGCATCTTCATCATGCTTTTTAAGGATGAAAATGAAAAACAACAAAAAAGAATTATCTTATTCTGTGCTGAAGTAACTGGCTGCTTTATATTATTTATACTTCTCATTAAGCAGTGGTAATATACGTTCTAAAATTTATTAGAGTTTAATGAAATGTAATTGGGGTTAGTTCTAATAAAATACAATCAAGGACAGGAGAGCTTTCATGGAAATGAACAGTAAAACATTTATCAAATTTGTCTTCATAAATATTTTTATCTCTGAAACTCAATCTTTGTGCAAAAATCACTTTGCTTTCTTATATGATTACTAAGTTATTTAAGCTGACTTATTCAACACACACCATCCCCCCCTTTGATGTACAAATATCTAACATAAAGCAATTGCATGGTTACAGTATTTTTGGCTGGACACTTGCTTCTGATCAGTGTATTTAAAGATAATTCTTCTGGAAAGGCTGGGATTTAATTCGGTTTGTGTTTCACCAATGTTACCGTTTTCAAAATAGAAATGATTGATTTGTAACTGTTGTAATGAAAAGGAATAAAATGGAACTGGCCTTTTACACTGCAGAAGGACTGCACAGCGTGGAGATATATTCTTCTGTTGATAAATTCTGCCTGTGGAAGAATTGCATAACAGTCATCACTCATTTTCATATTGATTATGAGTGGGATTCCAGCGATAGGTTGCTGTTTGCAAAGGATAAGGCGTCGCTACGATTAGTTACCCTTTCCTTGGAAAGTGCTACAAAGGGGAATGCCAAGCGCGTGCACTGCACAATTCCTATCAGCCTGACAGCCTGTTACGGGAACTTTTTTTTCAGTCCATTTTCCTTCAGAAATACAGCTTCAGTCTTTTTGCCTTATTATTGTTTTAGGTTTAATGCATTTGCATGCTCTGCTAACTCTGGATTCTTTTTTTAGTTAGTTATTTATTTTCCTGACAGTCTTCTGTGCCTGGGCCCTGTTACCATTGTAGCTCTCGAAAACTGATACAACAGTGCCCTCTGTAGTTTCTCCCTACGTGGTTATTACCTACAGCTGGCTTTGAGCGTTCAGGTAAAGAACAGGATGTTTCGACTTATTTTTAGCTCAAACAAAAGCTCCTTTTTTTCTTAAGGAAACATTTTGATTTTTCACTGACTGTTTTACATGCTTAGAAGGGAACAAAAGAGACTACTCTGAGTCATCTTTTAGGTTTATATGCTCTCGTCATTATCTAGCGAAAATCTGAAATTTTCTCAGGCATTCAGGGCAGTCATTAAAACTGGATGGGATTTTCTGAGTTGTAAAGGCTTTCCCCAAGTTTTTGTTTGAAGTGGAGCTTCGAAACAAAATAATTTCAAACTTACTTCCTTTGTGCTAGCTGCTTCTCCTGAACAGGGTCTTGCATGATCAGCCAGGGACTAAAGCCACGCTCACCAGCAGAACACCGAAGCTTTATTAATGATGTTGTTTTAATTCACACGGTGACTGAAGTAGTTGTTGTTCATTAGCATTGATTCGTCTCCAAAACTCATTTACAATTTAGATTTTTCTTTTGCCTCATTATAGCTTAATATGCAAATAACTTTTATTCTGTGTTTTCTGCAGAACTTGTTGGTTGGGTTCAGTACTGAACACATATGTTCCCCGCATTCGCACACATGCACATTCACACTGATATGCTGCCATTTAAATATTACAAACTACAATCAAAAAGCATGACCTTTTAAAAAAAAAATGCTTTAGCTACAATTAGTTTCTTCTGTAACAGCATCATAAAAGTCACTCTGTGAAAAGTTAAATGGCTTTATTTTATGATGGGGAGTGTTAATGTGTGTGTAGAACACACTCTTAATGCACTTCTATGAAATGAAAATCATAAGTCATTGCAGTAAATTATAGTTAATGATGTAACCATTGATGGCTCTTCAAAACATTCCTGTATCTCTAATGATTTGTGTAAAACACGACTGCCCACATGCCATAGTTCGTTTGGAGTAGTAGATAGATAAATGCGCCCGCCTTCTGCTTCTGAAGACCGTTTTTAATGTGTAACAAGTGATAACAGTTTTGGTGGAGTAAGTACTACATCACAAACCACGTCTTGCAGTATTTGAATCAGGTTATAAATAGTGGTGAAGACTAATTTGAATTAAGAGGTGAGATGCTTCAGGAGTGCAGTGGGTAACAACTTTGATTCTTGTCTACCTGTTTTATGGGTAGCCTCTAGTCCTATGACATCTTTACTTTTTACCATGAGATTTTGTATACTGAAATGTTGCTGGAGAAGGCAGCTACTAGGGCATAAAGTGCGCTGGCTACTCCAGAAAATAGCCATATTTACTATCCATTTACACAAAACAATCATAAAATGAGTTAAAAAGGGGACCCGTGTTTTTTGAGTAAAGCAACTATTATTATTCTACTGGCTAAAAGGTAATGTTAAATTTGGTCAAAATGACTTCACTCTGAATTCAAGCTTAATTCACTGATTGCATAATTGTTGTTTTTTAATAATTGCGGGTTTGTGTTTCACTTTTGTTAATGAGCTTCTTCATGCGTGGGACTTTTTATGCCTACAAAACAAGTTGGTTTCCCCCCGCCCCCCCCAACAATATGGCCAAACCATGGATTTTTAAAATTTTTAAAGTGATCTTGAAAGTTCACTTCATGAAGGGTAGAAATTGATTATTAGAAAAAAAGAGGCAATATAAATTTTTACTTTAAAGTAAATAGCTATTTTGGATATTAGTCTTTCCAATGGCACTTCATTAAAGTTTACTCTCTTTAGACAAATCTGCCATTCAGATGAGTGGGAATTTTGCTTAGAAAATGAACTCTTAATTGAAATATTATTTTAATGAAGAAGACAAATACAGGTGATTTCTTCTAAGTCTGATGTTAAACTGCAACCTTTGAGACAGATGAGATGCTGTCTATTTGGAAAAATGAATAAGGTGTATTTTCTTGCGATGAAATTAGCAAATCAAGATTCAGCGTAATTAAAATAGTGATAAATGTAGATTACATTATTGGAGACAGTGAGTTACAGCTTTTCTGTCTGCTGGGAGCTGGCATCATTTACCAAGCCTGGCCACCGTAGGTGTTTATAGGAAACACCTTGTTTAGTCCACATACTCTTCTCTTTTTAGTTAAAATGGCAATGATGATTTTACCCTCTCTTGGAATCATTACCTCCCCCCCCAAACACTAAAACACTACACTCCTTTTCATCCAGTTGGATTATATATATGATCCATGTATGAAATATTTGCTTGAGGTAAATCTGTTGCTGAAAATACGTATTTTCAAATAACTTGCTTAAGAATGGTCTCTAGATCATTTGCAAATATCCCTTCATAAAATCTGAGCTGATGGAGGGTATTTCTGGAGGTCACCTTGGTTTTAATTTCCAGTATTTTTTTTAAGCCAAAATGGCAAAAGATGGAGACTGAATGTTGGGAATGTCTTTTGTATAATAGTAAATATCTATTCCCATTTACTTGGGAACGGTTGTCTCTGCTGTAACACTAGTTACAGGAAGAAAACTAAATATTACAACCTAAAATGGAACATTATTTGACAGATCGAAATACTGACTTTTCTCACTGGAGACATTTATAAGAATCTTTTTTTTATGACCCCAGGGCAGTATTTATGATTAAATTTTAAGACCTTTTTTTAGGATATTCTTTTAAAGACATTTTTTCTTCTATTTGTAAGACATTATTTCTCACTGTGGAACTTGATCATATATGAGAGAATCTTTGATGGCATAATATTTTTAAAGAAAAAAATTAGTATTTAGGTTTTACTTGGTTACTTGCTGGACTGTAGGAAGTATAGATAGTGTTCTCAAAATGAGTGTGAAGTGTCAGTAGGTACTGAGGAGTTAGGGACTAAAATGAACACTCTTCCTTTGAAGAATTTTCTTAGGGACTTGTTTTACATTCCTCAGGCATCTCGCTTCGCTGTCTTCTATGTTATCCACACCCACCCCCCCCCTTTTTTTTTCTTTTCTTCTCTTGTTCTTCTTACACAGTGACTTGATAAGTTGTACTGCATGTTCAGTGGGTTTTGGCCTGGTTTTTGTACTGTAGTTTTGGTATCCAAAACAGTGATACCATTGTGTTTCAGAAAGGCAGTTCATTACAGAGTATGTCATCCAAGTAGGTGCATCAAACTCCCCAGCATGGCTTTGTTATCTTGGCTTTCTTCAGCTTCTGTGTTCCCTGGCGAATGCACCAGCACAAAGAAAGGATGGATGTGTATAAATATATAATATTTTGTAGAATTTGAGTTTAACCATGGCATGTTTGTGATTTTACAGAGCTGGGTAACTGTTGGCTTGTAATTGCTGAGATGATTTTATTAGTCTTTCCTGTTCATGTAGTCGTGTTTCATTCTGCTACAGTTTGTTTTATAAAGCCCAGTAATTCTTTTTTCTTTCACATTCCTTAACTTTATTTAAAGCCCTACAGATTTCTAGCAATTTTGATTGTTTTGTGCTACAGTAACCCTTTTTGCCACCTTTAGGATTAACCTTACCCTTTGGAGTCCAGTCCCGTGTTTTTAAGTAAAGTCAGTCAGTCATTATTTATAACCCACTTGTCATTGTGACTTATTCGTTGCTTACATCACCGTTCTCAAAATTATTGCTATACAGAAATGGTGAACGGTGCTGTGAAGGAAAGATCAATAAATGCTTTCAAAGGAAGATTTACCCTGAGACTTAGATCTTCTTTTCAATACTAAATCTGTGCTATTAGTTATGAGATGGTTTTAATATTTTGACATCAAGTACCCTGTTTCTCAAAATGCAAAGATGCTGTTGCTTTAACTAACTTTTGTGGAGCAGCATGACTTCGACAGTTAAGCTGCAGAATGTCTAATTTTCTAATTTTCAGTACTTAGTGGCTTATGTTCTGAGCTGAAAATACAGTTTCATTCCCTAAGAAAAAGTGATAAAGCATTTATATAATAAATGTTTGAAAAAAATTATTTGAGTTTTAGTGATACTGTCATGTGTGACTCCTCCAAAGAGAGGAGAGCGCTTGTTTGAAATTGTCAGTCGGGGAAAAAAGAAAAAATTGTGCTTCTCCCCATGCCTGTTTAAATTGCTATGAGGGCTTGTGGAAGGGTGCTGTCTTTCCAGAGCATCCATTCCATGATATGGTGACTATTGACACCTTTTGAAAGGTGGTTACTCTAGAGAGCTATGTGAATATATAATATTAATTTTATTTTACTAGTTGCAAATTCAGGCAGCTGAGATATTGTCATGTACTGTATGTTAGCAGACTATTGGAGTAGCCTGCTTTATTATTTCTGTTTTCTATGTAAGTGGTTAATCTACATCAAACTTAAGCATGAAGGCCAATTTGCAAAAACATAAAAGGTCTTCCAGGAATTAGACTTTAGGAATTCAGGACTTCCAGGAATTTAGACTTTCCAGGAATTAGCAATATATCGTGTTTAAAAAAAAAAAAAAAAAGTAAATCCTTAAATCTATAAGAAATTCAAAAGCAGGAGGACCCTTTCTTTCAAGCTTGTTTTCAGCCAGTGGTCTGGTATGTAGCAAGTGTTGTTCAACTCCTAGTTCCTGGGAATTATCCTTTCCATCACTTCTGAAGTGATGGATTGTGATACACTGATAATACAATTTCAGCCTGTTTGTAAAATACCTTAACTGAAGAAATGGGGAGTAAACTATGCTTGAGTGTTTTTTTTTGCCAAAATTACATAAGAAAGTTTTTTCTCACTCTGCTTCCCATACTCTCATTAAGCTGACCTGCAGTTTTCTGAGAAAGCAACAGTCAGATTTTCACTTTTTATCCACACATTAAGCCTTTGGTAGCATTTTTTTGAGAAGTATATTTGGAAACTTGCATTGAAGAACTCAGACCTTCCTATATAGAAGTTTTTCTCAAAGTTGATCAGTATGTTTTAAGTTGTCTTGTTTCCTTTTGAATGGACAGTTATTATCACTTAGAGTTTTCCCTTTGAACTGGAACTACACAGAACCCATCCAGATTTAGTTTTCCCCCCAAGCCTTTTGTTGGTTTTCCCTTGTTCAGAAGATGCTCTGTCTGTACTTAATTAAAATAATTTCACTTCATTAATTATGCAGTGTGTCTTTATTAGGCAAGGGTCGTCTCCAAGTTCTTATTTCAGAGGACTGTAGAGCTCATCCATCTCTTTGGTCACTTGTTGGTGTGTTGTGGTGGAAGGCATGTTTGACAGGACCTTGCCATTCCTGTGGGTACGTACGTTTAGAATGTATGAAGTACATTCAACATAATTAGTTAGTTGTATTTTATTAGCAACTCTTGACTTGCAAGTCTCACATTATTTTAGTACTTCAAATGAAAAGGGGCTTGGGATTCTTGACCTCTTCTTCCCAAGCATACAATCACAATGTAACTGCAGGATAATGTAATATGCAGTGTGAACAGGAGATGCTGCTTTAAAACACTGAGACTGTGAAAACCTCTCAGTTTAAAACCTGACAATAATCAGTCAATAAAACAGCAGCAATTCAGGTTGAAAGCCTGATAGCAGTATTTCACTTCTGTTAAATGAAACAAAAGTATTTGTGGGAAGGCCACGATCACTTTCTTCTTTGTGATGGATGAGGCAGCTCAATAGAGGGCAGCCCATTGTGCAGATGTCTGCTCTGAGCACTGGAAAGGGACTGAAACCTTAATGAATGTGAATGGCCCTGAACTTCCACCATCTATAAACAGTTCTAATGTCCTTGTCCCTATCTGTCTGATTTTTTTTTTTTTAACTGTCTTTTTATGTCACTCAGTTGGTTTGTGTTGGACTAGAGTCAGAGACTGTTCCTTGGCTGATAGATTCTTTGGTGAACAAAATACTTCTGCTCTTAATAAAAAGCTGTTTTCCTTTTCCTCTTATCTTGTTACGACAGTCCATAGTCACTTAGGCCAAGGGCACAGGTCGTGATAAGTGCATATTTGCAATTTTAGTTGCTTTGGTCCACCAAAACTTCAATTTCTGTGTAAAAAGCAAAACAAAACAAAAACAAACAAAAAACCCCCAAAACACAGGAAATAACTGTAGCACCTTGATTAGAGAAGGTGCATATGACTGAGAACCAGCAGTGCAAAATTAAGGCATATACCTTTCAAAAATAAAGCATTCTGAAGATGCTTTTTTAGTTTAGGCAACAAACAATTTGAGAAATTCTCATTGGTGCAATATTGTCTTCTATATTTAAATAGTCAGTTTGTTCTTAATCTCAGAGAATACCGTAACAATCTGCCTGCAGTTGAGGAGTGAGTGAGGAGGATGATAAGGGAAGACGTGCTTTCTCTTCTCTGTGATGCAGTTACCTACTGGCACTATCAGAGACCTTAAAGTTCAGCTTGCTTTGATACAGATTTTTAAAGATGTGCAATCTGGATGGTAAAGTAAATGCTGTTGGCTTTAAGCAGAGAAGGTACCAAAGGGATATTTGATGCCTACATCAGTGATTTTATCTTTCTTGGTATCAATTGAAACAGCACATAAAGTAGTAATACCCTTCAAGAAAATATTGTTTGGATTGAACTGTAAGTCTAAACTAATGTTTTGCATTTTTTAAAATCTCACTTTAAAAAAAAAAAGAGAAAAGAGGTGATCAAATGGTATAGCTTATCTTTACAGTTTTTTGCATTTTCTTGGATTTTTTTTTTTTCTTTTTATATGTTTGCTTATGGCGAGAATGCGAGTGGAAGAACTAAAATAAATGGAGTTTGGAAAAAAAGCCTATTTTGGAGGCTATTGGAATTTGGAAGAAGAGGTGTGAAAGATATACATTAACCTTTCCTCCCTTTTTGCTCAATAACCTGACCCCCCATCACGCATACTTCATTGCCTTTGGAATAAGTTCAGGATCAGTTTAGCTCAAAATTGTCTCTCCGGCAGAGTTCCTGATTTTTCTTTGCCGTGTTTTCTGGCCTACACCTTTTCCTGATATTATTTTTCTGCGTACTTGTCTCTATTTTCATTCTGAAATTCTCTCCTTACTTTTTGTCTTCATTGTTAAATAGTTGCCAGCAGTCAAACTTGCTATCACCCCAGCAAGTTGTGTTTTTCTTATTCTCTATGACATTGCTAACTTGCCAACCTGCCTGTCTCATCCACCATGCCTTCTTGTTCGTGTGTACTTTCCTGCAGTCTCATGGTGACTAAGGAAATGTCTTCCTTGGGGAAGGACTCACTTTCATCCAATTGGAAGAAATAGAAATTAATATTCTCTTTCCTCATGTTCAGACACACATTTGCTCTCAGATTTAAGGGGACATAATGGCTCCTGCTCAGAGCAAGTTGAGGCTACAGCCCTGTTGACAGTGTGAGATGTCAGAACTTAACAAGACTGAAAATAAATTTCAGATTTATGCAAGCTAATAAAATAAAACAAGTTGGAGCAAACTGGAAGATATTTTGGCATTTTTAAACAATTTTTCTATGCTTTAGAGGAAGGGATTTTTTTCTGTAAATTTTTTTATCATTATTCCATTACAGAAAAATCCTCTGAAAAACTTACTTCTTTTTTTTTTTTTTTGTGCTGATATTTTCTGGTTCTATCATTTGCCATTTCTTTGTCACCTTATCGTCTGCTTCTGCTTTCTATTTCATCCAATCTCCTTCTAAAAATCCTTCTTTTAGGTTTTTAGATGAGAAAATAGAGCTACTTCATTTATAAGCAATCTTGGTTTTTTTCATATTAGGGACAAGAGCACAAATAAAGCTAATAGGCAGAAGAAGGTAAAGATATTATTATCATTATTATTTAGTAATATAGTAACAGTTCACAGCTAAAATGTTCCTGAGATTTTCCAGCAGAACAGTTTTTCATTAGAAATGCGAGTCCATTAAAGCTGAAGTGTTTTCTGAGAAGAGATTTGGTTTGGCTAGTTTCCAGCTAACACAGGAGGTTTTCTCCCAGGTTCCTGTGAGTTTACCTCAGGCCACACCAGAGTCTGAGTCTGCACGGTCCACAGGCTGAATACAGCTTCCCCAGGTGAACTGTTGTGAATTTAAGAACATTTGTTTGTCCTATTTGTTTGTCCCCAATATGACAACATGGTTCTGCCCTGTCCAGCCTGCAGATGGGATCCTGAAAAAATAGCAGAAAACACCCAAAGCTGCATTCTCAGAAGAACCAGCTGTTCAAGTTCAGGAAAAAAAAAACCCCAAACAAAAAACAAACCACCACACCTTTTTCTGCTTTTGCCTCAGGAAATTTCACTATCCTAATTTTCCTCCAGATTCTCACCAAATACCTCTGGAAATCTACAGAATGGAGAGTCTGCATTTCAGTTTGACTGCAAATCAGTGTCACAACAAAGCCCTAGTACGAGACTTTCTACATAAATGGTTGGCCAAAACCTGCATTAAGGTTTTGCATTGAAAATTGATATTTGAGACCGTCTATTCTTGCACAAATATTCTAGGCAAATCTGATCCAACTTTCCCACTTGAGGCTTGATCTGTCTGAAATTAAATGCAATATTCCTTATTCCAGAAACAAGCCAGAGCAGGTCCTAAAATATCAGATTCATGTAAAGTCTAACTGACCCTAAATCCAGGTAAAGCTCTAAGCGTTCAGGAAATGCCGGTATATGCAAGGAACGCTGCCCCAACCTGGGCTGGCAAGACCACAATTCAGGGGGTGATTAGAACTTTATTACCCTAAGGTAGAGAGAATTTGGGTAGCAGAAAGACAGTGCAGCCTGAGGATCTGCCTTCCTGTATTTTAAGAAGTGTTTTTGGATAATGTTGGTTGCAGATAGCTGAGGTGGCCTGCTGGAGGTGGGTGGCAAAACTGCTGTGATGAATTGCACATGTAGAATTCTTCTGGTATTTATTCTTTTTCCAGTTTCTTAGTAATAACAGACTGTATTACCATAGTATAACCTGATGACAGCTCTGATTGTGTAATTCCAGTTATAGTAGAGTATGCATTTGTTATTAGACTGGAAAAGCAGTAGGATCAGGCATAAAACCATGCCCTCACCTAGGAACCTCTCTACTGTTAGAGTAATCAAAAGGAAGAGGGGATTCCTTCCTGTGCACATTGTGTCTGCCAGAAGAGACAATGTATTCTGTTCCCTACTCTCACGGAAGGAGCAGTGCCAGTGGTTCCCAGAGAGGCTGGAGATGTTAATCCCTGACCAGGTTTGCCGCTGTCCTTAGAAGCAGAGCTCAGGATGCTCTAGGAGATATGGGGAGCTCTTAACTTGCCCAGTCAGTGCGTAGAGGAGTCAGTTTTTGTTGGGTAAAGCCAGTACTGAAGACAGGAGATGAAGGTAAATCCTTTCCAAATGTAGATTTGATTTCTTTTTTTTTGGGGGGGGAGGGGGGGAGGTCGGGGTTTGGTTAGTTTTGTTGTTGTTGTTATCCATGGTTTCTGTGAATCTGCCTGCTAGAGGACATTGCCTATTCCCAATGATTTCTTTAGTAAACTGCTCAGAGTGGGAAGTCTTCACGATGGGAATTCGATACCTTGAAAATGCTGTATTTTAATGTCAGATGATGCCATTACAGTCTCAGCAACACATAAAGCAAAGTGATGTAGAAGAGAATGGTATCTAGTGTTTGCAACTGTCTTGCAGACTGATCTTTAGCTATTGGACTTGATGTGGAAATTTCCAAATGATGTTTTGTGGCCTCTGTCATTCCAGTTGAGCAGATTGCAGAAATGGTCCCTTTCTGATCTGAAATACCTAAAAATCTTTGTAAGAAAAGCAGTGAAGGAAGTAGGAATTCTGCTGAGCGCTTTTGTAAGCACCTTCTCCATAACTGCAAGAAAATTTGGAGAGTATTATTTATTCAGTATTGTAAATTATATTCATTAGAATCAAAATTCTTGAAAGGTCTTGAAAATGCCGGTTAAACTAAGGAAAAAGCAGGAACATCTCATGCCTTTACATTGTTGAAGCTTGGTTTTCTTGAAGAACTTTTTCATTTCATTTCTATGCAAGAGGGAAGAAGGCTGCATCAAACAGGTTTAAAAAAAACCAATCAAAACAAGAAAAAGAAACAACATTCAATCATATCAGTTAGTGGCTGCCTACATTGCAATTTATGTAGGTTTCCCATAAAGCAGAATTCAAACTGAGTTTCAAAGTCTCAGCAGAAGCTGCAAAGTATTTCTTAGCTGTCATTGTTCTAAGTGTGTACACTTCATGCCAGGCGAGTCTTTAGGAGTTGGAACCTTTGCTTTGAAACAGTTTTTTTGGTTAAACTCAGAAGTGAACATAATTTAAAAGCAGTATGCCCATCACTTTTAATTTTACTTAGTTTGCTGAAATCTTTTATAATGGATTAATACCTATTTTTATGTTTTATTTTCCGAAGTGTGTATAGTGGTTACAGTATTAACCACCATGTCTAGTAATTGCATTTTGGGGTTTGTTTCCTTATGCATCGGGGATAATTGCAATATCTGCTGTCTTTGTAGAATTTTCTTAAGCACCTTTTTAATCTTTATAACAGGACACTTGTGAAAAATCTTTTAGGCAGGGAAGTTAGAAGAATCTATGGATGAGAATCCTCTTTTAATGGAAAATGGATTTTTATCATTACTGTTTTACCTGCTGAGTTTTGATATCTAGTGTGATTCACCATGATACTGAATACAAACTTAGCTCAGATTTCTCTTTCTGAAGCCTTTGCAGTGCATCTGGTTATGTGGGGTTCCTCTGGGGGGTGTGTTGAGTGGGGTGGTTGCTGCACTCATCCAAACTGTTATCACCTCTTACCAGTCTTGGGAAGCTTCTCTTCTTCTGCCATGGAAAATACAGAAGTTTCCAGTTAGAAAATCGTGAGTTTGACTGCGGTTGAGTGTAGCTGCTTTCACATTTGTGTGAGAGGATTAACATAATTTAGCCTTCCGTTTCTAGAACGAAGTACTACAAAATATCCTGACTGTTTCAAAAATGAATTCTCTTTTCCCTTGTATCTTCTAAAGATCCCAGTGATGCAGAATCAAGGCTGATTAACTGAACAATGCATGAAGGCAGAGAATAAGAAAATGTAGCTGTGAGAACATGTATTATGAAAGAATAATTATAAAATTACTGATGTAGTCAGGTGAATGAACTACTGTGCCATTGGCACTGTGGTTTATGGCAGCTCTGCAGGGAAAGGAACGAGAGCAGGGCAGTTGTGTTGTTTACATTCTGCTTTTTATTCATACCTGCCAAAGAACAGTAAATATTAGCTTTAATGATGAAGTCATCTGTATTGTAACAATAAATAATTTCCATAGCACTGATGTCGCAACAACTTTTCAAGTATTGATATACCACTGATTATTCAATTTGATTAGTGTTGACTGTTAAAGAACAGTCCTAGTAGTCATTGCAATAAATGACGTCTTCCAAAATTCACCCCATAATTCGCGTGCAGCATGGATAGCAGCGATTACTTAACACATTCAAAGAAGTCTAATTTTTAAATTTTATGGTAATACTGTTATTTTCAAGAAAGCATCCGATAATGAAGTAATTTGAA
>NW_010420242.1:26876-41801 GCF_000710305.1 Buceros rhinoceros silvestris
GTTTTATTGTATTGTAATATAAACATAAATGCAGTGTTAAAAGCTATACCAATGGTGTCAGACTCCTTAAGGACTTGAGAAAACTGTCATGAGTTCTGGAATAACTGATAATCGTTTGTGGGTCAAAAAGAGCAACATGCTGTATTGCTTAGCTTTCTGCTTTCTTTTTCTCAAGGTTTGTCTGAGATTTAATTTTATGTGAAGTACACAAAACACTGTCAGTGAAACATTATCACTTTGTAAAAGCTGTTTAGAATATGGTCTGGCACAAAATGTGTGGAAAATTAAGAAAGAATAGTCCCAACTTTTTACATAGGGCTGAGTTGTATATATTATTTGAAACTGTGGCCAAAACCAGTCTGTGTGAGTTTGACCTCATTTTGATATTTGCAAAATAAGCCTAGAACTACAAACTGATCTTTTAAAATGTAAAATTATATACATAAATATAGATGTATAGAATTAAATAGAAAAACATTGTATTAATAAAGTGTTGTATGAGTGGTTTTCTGTGTGTATATGTATGTGTGTGGTTCCGTACAGTTCTGAGGTGCTTTTTTTTGTCCTATCCATTTCACAATATTTCCATTTAAATGCATATTTTGATTTTTCTTCTGGGACTAGGTGGAATGCCTCTCCATTACATTACTAAGAGAATAATCCACTTTAACACAATATTTCTCCCTAAAGGGATGGTCTTTTCTAGTCATATGATATTATTTTTCACAGAATATTAACATTCATGATGTAGTGATTTTATCTTGATTCAAAAGATATTTCGTTCTGATACTAAAAAGATTAAGGAGTGTCTTTTGTATCCCGCTCCTAAAACATACCTCAAAATCAAAGAGATCTGAAAACCCAAGACTATCTGCATATTCTTTGTTAAAGATGAGGTATTAGTAAAATTCAGACTGCAGAATTTAGAGGGGATAAAAATACATGGCACCTTTATAGAGTTAAAAAGAAAAAAAGAAAGAAAACATTCCAAGATAAGTAAATTGGAAATCAAATAATCCTCTCAATCTGAATTTCTAAACACCCTTTCAAAAAAATGCGCTTAAGAAAAGGTGCATATTAATGTTTCTAGCGATGTGATTTCTTGGTGTTTAAAGTCAGAAATTTTTAGTATCAGTCCTCGGAAGAAGTTCATGCAAGATGCATTGTTAACGTAGAATGATGGAAATGCTCCTTTTTTATCAGAACGCTACACTTTTAAAGCTTATTAAAGATGGGAGATCAAATTAAATCATGTTGCAAATGCAAAGGATGGGCGAAGAGTGAAATCACAAGCAGGTTTTTCCAGCTCGTTGTGCGGAGTCCTGCAGTGCATCATGCAGAGTGCCTCTGTGTGCACTGTCCTGCAGCTGGCGTGTCAGGTCACCCTCGTGGGTCAGCTTTTACAGTTGGCCTTTTCTTAGGACAGAAAATACAAGAAGGGGTTCTAAAACCTTTGAAATAAAAATGAAAAGTTGTTTTTTTTATAAGATCGATTTGAGGAACAGTGAAGTCCTTTTCCATCTGTGATCGGGTATTCATTGTGTGTTGCATAAAGAAGTTGTTTTCTTAAGTGTATCAGTCTCTTCCTCTCCATTACTTGAGAGCGATACTTCTGCAGCTAAAAGGTTAATCAATTAATCATATTATACTCAGTGCTTTTTAATAAATACTTTTATCTTCAGAGTTGTGATTAGTTGAAACCTTTAATTGAATTTAATGAATAATTGTAGCACATATTTTTATATTCAGATAGATTTCAACTTTCACTAGGTGGTTTCACACTATTAATACTCATTTTCTTCTTTCTCTTTTAAGGAAGTATTAGTATCTTTAAGGAAGTATTTTTAATATCCACAAATTTGTTTTGTAGTTGAGAGAATAAGGTGACCAAAATGTGCAAA
This sequence comes from Buceros rhinoceros silvestris, assembly GCF_000710305.1. Lineage (NCBI taxonomy): Eukaryota > Metazoa > Chordata > Aves > Bucerotiformes > Bucerotidae > Buceros > Buceros rhinoceros. The sequence continues at coordinate 28,778 of NW_010420242.1, forward strand.
AACTTAACACATCCCGATTTATCAGAGCCATCTATACGCACAAAGTCCTTGTGTTTAGTACGGATCAAACTGGTTTGTATTAGGAATGAATTAATACAGGTGAGCTGAACGGAGTTTTAAGTAACAAAATGATTGCTGTTTAATTCTAGTATATAATAGAGAAGGTTTTTGAACGTATTCATTCTTTGTGTGCTGTACAAGCACATAGTTTTACCTGCACTTAGTTCATATTTTGAACTATATTATGGTAGGTTTAATGTTCAACAGTTCTATTTAAAGGCAGATTTTTATCTTGGTTAGCGCTGGATGGATTGGCTATTGTGGAAAGAAAATTTAAGCCATTGAACCTGCCAGATCTTGACAATCAGAAGATAAAAGCATAAATGTATATGCTTGGGTTTAATCATTTTAGGGACACGGTTCAGGTGGGGTCTTCAAACACAGCAGGATGCCTTAAGATACTTCCCCGAAATGACAAAAAGCCTCCAGTGGGTGTCTGTCCTTTGTAAATTGCTGGTGTCAGACCTCAAGGGACTTGCATTGGCCCTGGCCACAATTCTTCTGTGAGATGATAAGTTACTCAGATACCTGTTCTTGTAACTGAAGGTTTATGTCTGTCTGTTATGTATTTATATTACTAAATTAAAGCTACTGCTATTGAAACTGCAGTCTTTATTAAATTTTTGTAAATTATTTTAAGGTTATATTTTAAAATGTGGTATTTCTGTAATTGTGATTTAAAGCATATTAAAGGAAAAGGGTTTTTTGCAAACCGTACTACATTTAAATACAGTCCATATGTTGCAGAATAAAGAAATCAATATTTTTCAATAAAATACTGTTGTTGTGGGAGATGAAAGTTGATCCACCCCTGAACAGTTGTTGCTTGACATTCCAGTTCATTCCGTTATGACTTTGTGTGTCCTAGAGACATACTTTTCTAACGGCTGTATACCAGAACTGCAGTGAAGTTACTAGTTTTCCACCAGTGAAAACAAATGTTCCAGTGAGAACAAATCATGTAGTCCAGCATCAGTACACTGCAAGGAGACGTAAAGTTACTGCTTAGCTATTGGGTCTGGACAGGTTTGGGGTGTGTGTTTGTTTGATTTAAACTCAACAAAGGCCCAGTGTGAAATCCAGGCAGCATCTTATGGACTTGTATTTAGACCTGCCCAAGGAATACAGAATCTTTATGTGGCTTCCTAGTAGGGTCACATTTGCAGCATTTTTTTCCTGGTCCATAGTCTTTGGGTTCATGGCAGGATTTTCCACAACTGAAAAACTAGTTGTTAATGATTGGACAGAAGTGGGTGATAATTTTGATTTACATATCAGAATTTGCATTAGCAAATGGTCCATTTATTTTTCATATGTGTGACACTTGCCAGAGATTTAATTTTTCATTCTAAGTTGCGTGGAATGCAGCAGTTGTACCTGTATCACAGAAGTAGTGGAAACATTTTCCTGCAATCTGATATTATGCTCTGTGATATTTTTCATTGTTTCCTTTGATGAACAATTACAAAATAGCTAAATATTTACTTTCCATGAATTGAACTGATTTTTTTGCATAGACTTAAGCAAAAACGTGGACCTGCTTTGAGACATTGGATACCCTTTAGGGCTAAGTGAACTCCATCACTGATGATTTTGATTATCCTGATCCTCTTGCCCTTTTATGCGTGATCTGTGTGACAGGGAATGGGAACTTTCCCTGTTCAAGGCTGCAGCAGGAAAATCAGGCTGGATTGAATTGCTCTGTAATCCAGCCCATTTGCCCTCCTTCAACTACATGTGCACTCTTTTAGTAAAAAGATAGTATTCTTCATCTCTCTGAGCTCTACTTTGTGTGCAGGCCTTAATTGGTGCTTCTCTGCTCTGTTTAGGATTTTTTAGACTACTTGGTCTACTTCTGTTCTATTAGAAGAAATGGTTGGTGTTGCTTTGATCTAGAACACCCAGGCAGGGCTGTATTCCCAGAATACTTGTTAGTTACAGTGATACACAAGTGATTTAGAAATTAAAAGGCAATGTTCTGGAAAGGAAATGAGGATCTGTCAGTGGGAAATAGCCCCACGTCTTGTAATTAAAATGAGTGGCTTATTTTATGGATCACATAAAGTCTGTTATAGGAGATGAGGCTTTGGATAAGTGAACTGCTGCCATGTTGCAGAAACATTGCCAGCTGGGAAATATTACATGGTCTATGCATTAGGAAACAAGAAGGTAAAATTAATCCAATCTTAATTCTATGCTGTTCTTTAATACAGTGAAACCAGTAATGACAACTCTAAGTTGTCAGACTCTGGCAGGCGTTAACAGTTCGGATAAATTGTCAGTAAATCAACATTTTAGAAATTATTGAAAACTGACCTGAAAGCATAGTAACTGCTCAACCAGATGACCAGGTTTGTTACCAGCCTTAGTTTGGATGGTTCCTAGTATAGACCGTTCTGGGAGACTGGTTTTTTAATTAAAGTGCTAAAAGAAAGAAGCCATGATGTAAACTGGATGCCAAATTTATTCATGCATCTGCTATTACTGCTCTTCTTTCATTGACAGTGATTTTTTGGAGCATGTCATGTGTTCATTCTACCAACCTCAAAGAGGTACTCAAAGAGGTACAGAGCAGTGCTCAGTATGTCTACCAAATTATTTTTATGTTTATTTTTAAAGCTTGTCAGACAGTGCATTTTGATACTGTTTTGAAACGTTTTCAGGACTTGGAGTCATTGTTATCCTTTAGGAATGCTGGGTGACCTTGTCTTTTTTTCCAAAAAGTCACTTTAAAGAAGGCACAAAGAGAATCAAACCTGAAGATCACAGTGGGGTATGTTGTGCTTCACTAAAATCTGGGAAAAACTTTGTTGCAGTGTTTTCATCAATAAGTGTAAATGATCTCATAGATGATGGCTGTAAATAACAGTGTTTTCACAAAGTGTGTGCAGAATTCTCTTTATTTTGCTCGAGGTGTTTAAATCCATGAATTCTTAATATGCGAATTCCAGTGCAGAGTTTTGGAACAGTAATGACTGAGCAAAAAGGACTGTGTAAATGCTTTAATCTGAAGAGTATTGTACTAAAATTAGCAGAAAATGTATACCATTGTAAGAAGTGATGGTTTTGTGTTTTAAGGAATATTTCATCAGGATTACTTTAACTTTGTATAGGCTGTAGAATTGTGAGCTTGCCTTTATTTAATTCAGTTTCATTCAGTGATGTTTTGTTATAATTTGTATGTAACAATTTCCAGGATCAGTGATATTTAGACAAAAAAAGGTAAAGAACCTAAACGTACTAACTTGATGGGATGGAACACATTTCTGGTGTTGCATTATAGAGATTCCTAACAGTTTAGAGAACTTTCAAACCCTGTTGACTTTTGGAGAAGTAACAAAAATTATGTTGAAAATTAGAGGGTGGTTCATGAGGTTTCTGTTCCAAGTCCAAAAAGAAAGAGGCCTTTCTTTTAGACCTGTGTTCCAAACAGACTGTTTTCCTCCACCTTAATGGTTTAGAAGGTCCTGTGTTCTGCTTTTACGCAAGGAGGAGTGATGACAAGATCAGAAGAGCTGATTATTGGCAGTGCAGATGATGAGAATATTTCTGAGAATTAACCTAAAATATGTTGTCACTGGAAAAATAAAAAGAAATTTGGAATATGGATTAGAGATCTGGTATAAGATTTTGTATGCGGTCCTTCAGAGTCCATTCCAAGTTGGTCTGCTCATAGAAGTAATAGAAACTTTGTGATTTCATAATTTGCAAATGTGTGTATGAAATTCTGAAGAAATTATTACAGAATGATACAATTTGCAATCAAATATGCAGATGTAGCAGAACAAGTGACAGTGTTTCATGCAGAAAAGATTAAATACTTTCATGTTTACAGAACAGGGTGGTTTCCTGGTGACAGCTGTGGATGAGTATTGTAGAATATAGAATGTTTTGGATTGGAAGGGCCATTTAAAGGTCATCTAGTCCAACCCCCCCGCAGTAAGCAGGGACATCTTCAACTCGATCAGGTTGCTCAGAGCCCCATCCAGCCCGACCTTGAAAATTTCCAGGGATGGGGCATCTACCACCTCTCTGGACAAACTGTACCAGTGCTTCATCACACTTACAAAAAATTTCTTCCTTATATTTAGTCTAAATCAACCCCCCTTGTTGTGTTGCAACAGGCTGTGCTAGAAGGACTGTCCTTCATGTTTCTCGTAAACTCCCTTTAAGTATGGAAAGGCTGCAATAAGGATCCTCCTGTCTTTGTCACTGAAGAAGATATTAAACAGCACTGGTCCCAGTATGGACCCCTGAGGGACACCACTTGTCACCGATCTCCATCTGGACATTGAGCTGTTGATCACTACCGTCTTCATGCAACCATCCAACCAATTTCTTATCCAGTGAAAAGTCCACCTCTCAAATCCATATCTCCAATTTAGAGAGAAGGGTGTTATGGGGGAACATGTCAAAGGCTTTACAGAAGTCTATCATATTAGATACTTTTTATTCAAGTACTCTAATTATTGAATGAGATCAACATTTTGGACAAGAAGTGAACCCTTTTGACAATGTTTGCATGACTTTTCAAGTAATGCATTGAATAATTTTATGCCTTGGTCAACCTTAAGTGAAAATTCATTTCTTCTTACAGAATGTGGTATTTTGCTCTGGTACGGTATGCTCCAGATGCTATTTCTTCAAGGCTAGTTGCTGTAATACTAAATTTGACAGTTAAATCTTGATGGCCTATGATTTATAAATACTTTTGGTAGCTCTTTCTTATGAATACTGGAAGTTAAAAAGCTCTGAACATTTAGTATTATGAAAAGCTATTCTCTAAGAGGTAAAGATTTCATACAGTTCTTTGGAGATTAAGTCATAAAAAGATGTAAGAAAATTGCCATATTCTTAAAAACCAGGAAGTGCAGTTTTGAAAGGTGTTCTCAGCTGTAGCACAAGGGAGAACAAGTTGTCTAAGTGTACATAAACATACCTACCTGTCATACTTGTTAGTGACAATAAAATTGACTTATTTCATCTGAATTCTTACATGGTTTAGAATGTGTTAAAATGAGCAGGTAAATACTGTAATGTTGCCTCACGGCATATAGGAGTTAATGTTAGAAATTTTTTTTTTTTTAAATTTCTTTGCTCTCAGTAAGTTATATTCTTTACAAGGAAATGTAGGGGAGGAATAGAAGATTTGTTTCTAATAGATGAAATACTTATTTCTATTTAAGACTTTTTCTTCCGTGGTTCTGAGCCTTGTTCTGTTGCATGTGGTAAGAAGACAACAGAAAGAAAACTCATAATCTTTTCCTGTCATGCCTACAGTTTTACTTGTGCAAAGAGAACTGTTTGCTCACAGAATTAGTGATAGGAGTGAAGTTACTTATGTGCCTCAGTCCTTGCCAGCATGCGTTCTGAAACAGGTCATTAAGTGACATGGCTTTGACAGCACTCATATAGAAAGAAATGAGGCTAGGCAATTAATTCTTGTATGAGTTTTTGTTGGACTAGCATCCCTTAGTGGAATTCCGTTAATGAGTTGAGTTCTCCAAACGGGACTGCCTACCTCAGGTAACCAGAGCAAGCTGTGGAGTCTTTTCACAGTTTGTTTTGTAGATGCTGTACTGGCTCTGTGCCTTGTTGGTCATTGTGGAGGGCAGATTGCCATTAGCATCTGGAAACTGGTCTGCATGGAGGCTCTGTGGTTAAAAGCTAATGCAGAGCAAAGAAAAAAAAACCAAACCAAAACCACCTTGTGTGTATGTTCAAGAACTTAGTTTATCAAGACTGTCTTTTGGCTCTTAGGGTTTGTTAAGGATACTATTTAAGAAAGGAAATCCAAGAGTGAAACTCTGCCTTGTCTGAACTCAGAGAGCGTGATACAAGCGGACTGAATTGCATCACCTCAGTCATGAATCTTCTCTTGACTAGAAACACACAAACTAATGTTCCTTTGACTTTCTTTTTCTTGATTTAGTCTGTGGTTTGTCTTCAGCAAGGCTTTGATCTGGCACACAATAATATAGCCAGCACCTGCCTTCAGAAGACGAAGACTTTTTGGTTTCGTTCTTTTTTCATTCTGAAGAAGCCACACACAGTTGTCTATGTCGGTATCTTAAAAACCTAGTTTTTAAATTTAAATCACAGTGGTTGACTACTGCTTGTAGATAAATGTGTCAGAAGTGTTTGTAAATTTGCTATGCCTTTCATATTATAGCAGTTGATATGATTGTTCATGATAGCAAAATAGTTACACTGAGAATCACCAACACTTCTCATATCCAATCCAGCATGGGAGCAGAAACAGGTATGGTTACTCGGCTGTTCTCTAGTTGTTTGCTGGCATCTTGTTGTTACAACGTAATGTCTTTTATTCAATCTGGAGTTGACTATTCATCCTAAATTTGGTTACCAAATTAAGTAATCAGTGTTTGTTGAGGTAATTTCCTAAGTGAGATTCCCTGAAAGAAGTGTATGCAGGCAAGTTTGCTCTCTAATTATTTGAACATTTAAGAGTTGGAAGTCCCAAAGGTGAAGGAGACATTTATGTGAAATCAGTTGTCTGCATAAAATGCCATTTTAATTAGAGTTTTTTTGGTGTTCAGCTGCGGACTCTTGTCTCCCTGTCTCCTTGTGTGCTCAGTTGACTTGTATCATTATTATAAGAATAATGATAGTGATATTATATATCACTATGATAAGAAAAACTTGGAGTTCTTTCGAAAAGTCCCCATGTAACCTTTGCAATAGTGGATAAGTCTTTGATTTTGATTTCAGTATTCTGTGTTTTTGATAGGTATAAGTAACTATATTAAATTGTACTAAATGCATTGTTCTTAGCATGACTTACTTTTTATTGGCAAAAGTGAATCAGTTGGTCTCAATTAAATAATTTAGAAAAAATATCTTGGGAAATAGTGCGTTAACTAATAAGATATCTCAACTGGCTTGTATTCTATGAAAAATAATTAATATAAAAGATAACATAAAAAACCTCCGTTCATTAATTAGTGTTTTGCAATTCCTAAGACTAATTGTTCACTCTGTAAATGCATCGAAGTGGAGAATCAGTAAATCAGAAAAATCTGCATTTATGGTGTGTTGTATGGCTATAGTGGAAGATTTTCCTGCTTTTCTGTTTCTGCTATTTAGAATGTACTTCTAACCTTTTGAACTGCAGTATTTCAATAGACTTTTGTTTGATATTTGACTTGGAGAATGGTATTTCTGTCTCTTTCGCTCTCTCTCCTTTTTCTTTTGCAGTGGTGTGTGCATACAAATGTCCTCCCTGGCTCTTTGACGCTTCCAGGTAGCAAGAAGATCGCATTCTAATTAAATGTGGTTATTATGAGATTGTCATTCGATATGAGAAAACTGTGGCCGAGAGCTGATGAATACCCCCCTACACTGAATTAATAGATTTTGTGTGTGTGTATGCATGCAGTATTTTAACAATTGCATTTGTAAAACTCGTGAAGTTAAACCATCAGTTATGCTTAAAGGTGGTGGTGTGTCTCTGTGCCCTGTGCAGGGCATTGATAAGAATGCGTCCGATTAGCTTTTTTAGTGGATTAGCTACATGGTGTTATAGCCTTGTATAGATACTGCTCTTCAAAAGTAATTCACTTTTAAAGTGAGTTAGACTGAGCCCACGAAGGCTACTGAAGTTCTTAATGAGAGTGTTCACACAGGGATTGCACGTGAATCTGTATTAAATTGATTTCCTCCCATCGTTTAGAACTACTTCATCCCAGGGAATGAAGGCATGAGGTATACTTGCTTTGAGGTTTCTAAGTGGAGGACAGGAAAGTCCCAGATGATGTCAACTGCAAAAACTATGGAATTCAGAGCTCGTCTGCAGAACCTTGCCAAATGGCGGCAGAGTTCCTATATCCGCGCGTCTCCGGCAGATTCCATACTGCCTTGGATTACTTGAGCTGCCTCTGACAGACGTATCAAAGCTTAGAAAAGCCACATACTCTTTTTGGAATCAGTAGAATCAGTGATCTTAGGATGCTTCACAAGTTAGAAGGCAAAACTAATATAAGAATTTCCACTCAAATAATTGCAGAAGCCTGAAGGTCCTGTTACTAATGTATACATTCTCAATCACACACCTGCGCATGCGTTGTGTTTCAATTTGAAATTTTGCAAGCGACTGATAATCATTATTTAGACACAAATGACCTGAAGCTTTAATTGAAGCTTGTGTAACAATTTTCTGTTACTCTTGCAAGCTTCAAGGAGGATATTAATTGGAAAGACAATTTCATTTGGAGATAATCTCTTTTGTATCTTGGTCATAAAATGAATTCTATTGTGGCAAAGCTCTGAAGCAAATGTTAAAAATTAAACCTAGTTTAACCATTCTTCAGCTATTTATACTTACATAGATCTGTTCTAAATACTCAATTTTTAGAGATATTCTGCATTTTTCTGATGGTGTTCACATTTTCTTGCAATACGCGTGAACAGGCATATATAGGTACAGGTCTAGCACTTCCCTTTTCTTCCTGTGGTATTATTTTGGCATTGTATGCATTATTTCATTTAAGACAGATACTATTAAAGTGGTGAATAGTTCTGTGCAGTGATATGTTTAGCAGTAACCTTTACTCATAATGTGATATTGTCTGTATGTCTTATTTTGTTCGGCTTTCTCCGGCACTGATGAAGCCTAAGGCTGCTGTTTCTTTGAGCTGCTGATAATTTTTTATCTGATTAACTGACACATTTAGTTGAAATCAGACACAGCCCTTAGGCTGGGCATGGATTTAATTTAAAAAGTATCGAAGGTTTGCACTATGTGCTGTTTAATCATCGTGTTTATCAGGCAAAGAAAAATTACCGGAAGGACCATAGGGAGAGAGTTATCTTAAGGAGCAGTAACTTGGGAAATTGATAATAACTCCGAGGTAATTTACAGCTAACTTTTACATTCATTAATATAATATTTCCCAGGAATAATTACAGCGCATGTAATATACTAATTAAATTGAAAACATTAGCACTAATTTTCTTTTTGCTGAACTGTGAGAGGGTCAGTAAAGACATTAAAACATGAAATTAAAGAAAACTTCTGTACTAATACTACTGCAATGAATATTTTACTTACTAGTAGAATACTGCCAGTATTGTATGCTACAATGCATACACAGACGTTTCCGCAAATTACCGTCACTCTTCCTAAATTGAAGTTCAGTCTCTGAAATAAAAAAAAAAGGCAAAATTTAAATCCCAGTGTGTTACTTGTACTACAGTATGAGTGTTGCTGTTCATATTTTACTTCAGCTGTGGGCCGTATGTCAGTATGTACATGGGTATTGCAGAGCCACCTTAAAAACTGCATAACAGCAAATATACTCGTGGCATTGAGTTTTGGAGCTTTCACAAAACTGTTTCCTTTTTTAGGATATTTTCTGATAGAAAATACAGCTAACAGTAATTTAGTATACACAGAGAGCAGCAATTCTGAATTGGGATATTCATTAAACTGTTTAAAAATATATATAACTTTAAAGTTATGAAGCTTTCAACATCCATTGTACGTTTTAGAACTGTTACAGTTGCAAAGATCGATTTGCTGTTCTAACACAATTGTTCATGAAGATTATTCTTTGTGGATGTTATCAACATGAATCAATTAATGGTTTTAACAAGGCATTAATAATGACATAATTTCACTCACAGTTAAAACGTAGCTAATAATTACGTACATAAAAAGCTGTATATTGCTGCTACAAAGTCTGTATTATTTAGATGCTTTTTAAAAGTTGATTTTTATACCTGCCATTTGAAATTAGTAATTTTGGTAGTGTTAAAGGGGAAAAACAAGTTTTTAAAAGTCATATAGAAAATAAAAAGTTGTTAGCATCTGTATGCATCTGTGTTTAGCCTCCGTTTTTGTATATGCATTACATACTTAGTGATGTAATACTTTGTGACAGAGTATGCTGAGTGGCTGTACTGAGTGTAAGCACTTTCTGTACTATCCAGATGTTCCAGAGAAGGAATTTATTTTTACTTTAGTCTAACCTGTTGCACTAGCAATGTATTAGTAAAGTTTTGCATTGTTTAAATAATCTTAGATTAACAGGATGTGATGTTTTCCTTAAACATAGAAAAAAAAAATCCAACCCAAGATAACCGCCCCCCCTTTCCATATTAACTTTCTTTTAACATTTTTTTGTGCTGTTTTCTATTATATAACTTTATGGCAACTTTGTCCAGCTGAGGAATTTATGAAGGTTTTTAGACTGTAGGTTTTTCTGTTCCACCTCATACTCCATCCTTCTTCCCTTCAAATCTTCTTATATCTTGAATTTGTGCCATTTCAACCTTGCTTTGTTGAGCCATGCAGAGTAGGGGGATTGAATTTATTCCATTTCATGGTATGTAAATATATTAACTAGTTCTCCCCTTTCAAAGCAAGTGTTAAGTATATTGATGTTTCTCCTTGTGGAAGCTGCTGTCTGGACAGTGATGGAAGTTTGTATGTGCTCTTTACCACTAGAAGAACTAAATGAAAAGTGATGGCGGTGAATAGTTCCCTGTCAAAAGTCTTTAAACGTGAATGCTAACCACAACTGAAAATGACATGATGTACTGCTGTTTCAAAAGACGATTAAAACTTACGTATTATCAAAGGAAATAAAACAGAATACATGCAGGGCATCTTGTGTATGATTATTTAAATCAGATTTAATGTAGCTTGTAAGCAAGCAGCCAATGACAATCTTCTGTTCTTTGATTGCTAATTTCAAGGTATGTTGTATACATATGTACTTATATATGCATATACATATATATTCGTATGTATTTATATGCATACTTATGTGCTTGCGTGAGTGTGTATATATATATATGCTTTCATACACATGCACCTCCACCCTTTAAATGTTATAGGTATGTATAACTCTGATATGAGTAATCTACATGATATTTAAACTTCAAGTTTGGGCCATTGTTCCAACCGTTGTGTAATAGAAGTTCTGTAACCTTTAAGATTATAATGGTTTTATAAGTTCCTTTACCATAGGCTGATCTTGAGAGTTCCTAGGATTCAGGATTAGAATACTTACTTGCCATGTTTTCCGAGAATGTTATGCAACTTTATAATCTTTCTAAAAAGAAGTTTGAATTGCACTTAGGTGCAATTGTAGCAGTATGGGTAAACTGCATATCAAAATTAGGTTTACTTTGAGATCCAAGAAGGTTTCGTGGACTGTTTTATCAAATTTATTTAAAGAAAACTCTTATTTACATTTTTAAACTTTTTAAGAAATGTAATTCTAGATGGGTGAGCTGAGTAAATTGAAATATGTGTGATTTATCTTTATTCTGAAAAGAGCTCTGAAACACTGTTGCACAGAAAGCTCAAAGAGAAGCAGAAGTAATAGTGTCTGGGTAATAGTAATAATAGTGATAATAAGGGCAGAGGATAGTGAACAAGTGACAGATAAGCTAAAATTATTTTTTATCAGTACTGTTACTTCTGGATATGTGAGAAGTATCAACCTGAATGCTGTATGATTTGGCATTACGTTTTGTATTAAATGATATATCCGTTAAAGAGATGTAGAAGTGTGTAAATTGAACAATGATATAATTTTCAGGTTACTGTAGCTAGGAAATTTGATAAATACAGTGACTCCTAAATCAGGAATATAGATGAGTATGAATAACTCAGGAATTTGGTTGCACAAATATGAGGTGAGAATTAACATAAGGAAGAAGAAGAAAATAGATTGAGGAAAGAATATTCCAGACAGACACAAAGCAGGAGATTTACCTACACTAAAATAACGAATAAAACACCATCTGTATCATTTTATTGATAAGAAACTGGAAATGAATTTTAAATTCAGTACCATGGCAGGTGAAGACTGATTTGACTTTGAAATTAATATCTGGATATATAGTTGAAAATGTTGTGGTAAAATCTTGCTGCTCACTCGACAGGATTGCTGTCCAACTGAGCATGTCCCCAAAGGTAAGTCGTGCTGTGTGGTTATGGTCAGCATTGGTTAAAAGAGGAAAACAACTTTAACTACAGTCTAGCTGGGGCAAAGCCCCTTTCTTTAGGAAGAGAAAAATTCAGCATGTTGATTGGGACTCAAGCAACCTAAAGATGCAGGAGCTCCTGAAGTATAGTAAGAATGTGCATTTTCAAATGTTACAAGAAAAAATAAAGTACTATGGGCTTGGGAAATTGAAATGAAACAGAGAAAATGTATCTTGGAATACCCTTTTTTACAGCAGAATTTTTAAAAGGTGATGTTGAGTAAATTGCCTGCGAGATTTCTTTTCCTGGTGTTAGGATAAAAGCAGTAATCTCACACCCTCTCGTGCTGCGTATTGTGACAATTGCTAACAGTTTAATTAATCGTTGTGATTGTGTGTTGCTGATGCTTGTTTGTAGGGGGACATAGCTAACACCACAGTGACAGTGAGGAGCTGGAAGTAATTTTCAGGATGTCAGGAAAACTTTAGGATAAGCCATTAAATCTAGTATTTTCCAGTTACCTTAGTCATTTCTTCTGTAGATCAGTACTTGAGTGGAGTAAATTAGTGGCTTAGCATCACAACCATGGAGGAGGTCAGCTGGGATACTCTCCTCTGTGCGAGACCTGCATTCCAGACCATTCAGTTCCCTGTGCTGGGCACAGGCAGAAAGATTAGTTCTACCTTGATTCAGCTGGTACAGGCACTGAACCTCTGCAGCGTATACTGCTGTTAGTAATATTCGATGTCTATTTTTCAGGGCAAAGAAGGTGTGGAGGGTGTATCCGTGGGAGCCATTCTTTCTGACTACCAGAGAGTTCGAGTGGAAGATGTGTAAGAAAATACTAATCTTTATTAATATACACATTCTGTAAAGTGCTTTTCTGGTTTGTTTTCTAGCTCAAATTGTGGAGCAGATACGGTTGCTTTCTCATGTTACATGATATCCAATTCATTCGATTTGTTAATATAAGTATCTTTTTTTTTACTCTTTTTTTTTTTTTTT
>NW_010420242.1:41847-67571 GCF_000710305.1 Buceros rhinoceros silvestris
TTTTTTTTTTTTCTCTTTTTTTTTTTTTTTCCTGGAACCATGTGTTCATTAGGAAAAATTTGTTAGAGACTACACTGGAGTTTTGGGTTGCTCTTCAGGTTTCTCATGGATCTGTTGAAGAAACTCAGAGTTTTGATACGAAAGTATTTGAGTAGATTCAGTTATTTGATTTCAAAGAAAGCTCACTCATTTCCAGTGACTACAATGTTGAGGTCAAGTATCTCTCTTTTTCAACAGAGTTTTAATACAGAGGAACATCCCGTGAGTTGTTATCAGGAATTAAATGCAAAAGAATCCTTATATGCATATCTCCCTTTACTTCCTTAAAATCTAAAATCTGTTATCATTAATCAGGAGCTTTCATTTGTCATTTCCGCTGTGCACACACTTTAAATGTAGATAGATTATGATACTTTTAAGAGTCTTAATTAAGAAAAGGATTGTGTAATGGGAATTGTGTGGATTATATAGGCCAAGATTTGAATTGTGTCCAAAATAAAAATTTCTTGATATATGTCTGATGAAACACAAAACCACCTTGAGTTAAAAATTAATTATAATTTCATGTGTTCATTAGTTATTTGTTGACGATAAAAGCAAATATCTGGAATCCTTTAAGAAATGTAAGAATGGTGAATTTAATGCTGTGCCAACTTGACTTTCACAGCATGGGTGTTTTCTTTACACTTCACGTAGGTAAATTGCAGTCAGAAACAGCTTCTTTCTTTTTCTTTTCCCTCACACTTTAATGACTGCCTGATCATGTTACTACATATTTTAGAAAAGATTGCTTTGTTGATTGTAGGTTTCAGATCTTTTACCCCAGCCAGAAGATTGACAGGACATCACCATGTTTCAAGCAGACCTGATTAATTCCAAGGTCTCTCAGTGGTAAAAAAATTTTACACTGATCCGTAGATGTACCTCTTGCAAAAAAGTTGTTTCACATAAACCATCCCAGTTACTTGGATTCAGCAGCTAATTTGTTAGCTAAAGTTAAGCACCTGAATGAACTACTTCACATTCAGATTTGTGGAATATTTCTGTTAGTTTCACAACTCAGAGCGCTGTTAAAATATAAGAAATAAATTACAAAACCAATCAGATTATATGGATGCTACCTATGGATTTACATGTCAGCATTAAACATCCATTTAACCATAAAGTCTTGACGCTAATACTAGTTGGTCTATCTAACATATGGGAGAAAGCCCATATATTAAATAAACAATGATAACTCACAAATAAATGTAATTTTTGAGTGCTCTGAGCTAGTCCTGTAGTTAAATATTTTTGAGTTTTTCGGGAACTAGGCATTACACATTTTATCACAAAGTGATGGTACTTGACAATTTGCAGAAGGGATATCTATCAGTAGTGCAAAAAGTGATTCTATAATTTGATAAACAATCAAATTCTGTGTGTCAAATGCTGTTTGAATATGATACGTATCAAAACAAATAATTAAATTTACATTAACGAGTCGTTACTTGCATCACAAGCTGTAAAAGTTTTTCCGAATGAATCTTTCCCTTGGGTGTCGATCCAAATCACAGGTTTGTTGATTGTAACAAATTAAGCATGTTGTACTAGTGACGTGTGCCACATTTACCACAAAGTGGTAACTCTTGCCGTAGCTGCTTTCAGTGAAAGTAATCACTCAGAATCGTAGTGTCACAGAATCATAGTCTGGTTTGGGTTGGAAGGGACCTTAAAGATCATCTAGTTCCAACTCTTCTGCCATGAGCAGGGACACCTTCCGGTAGATCAGGTTGCTCAAAGCCCCGTCCAACCTGGCCTTGAACGTTGCCAGGGATGGGACATCCACAGCCTTTCTGGGCAACCTGTTCCAGTGCCTCACCACCCTCGCAGTGAAGAATGTCTTCTTAATAGCTAATCTAAATCTATTTTTTTTCAGTTTGAAAGTATTACCCCATGTCCTATCACTACACTTGCTGATAAAGAGCCCCTCCTCATCATTCCTGTGGGCCCCTTTTAAGTACTGGAGGACCGCTATAAGGTCTCCCTGGAGCCTTGTCTTCTCTAAGCTAAACAACTGCAACTGTCTCAACCCATCCTCCTAGAAGAGGTGCTCCAACCTCCTAATCCACTTCATGGCCCTCCTCTGGACCTGATTGAGCAGGTCAATGTCTTTCCTCTGCTGAGGACTCCAGAGCTGAACACAGTGCTGCAGGTGGAGTCTCACAGGAGCAGAGTAGAGGGGCAGAATCACCTCCCTCGACCAGCTCGTCATGCTTCTCTTGATGCAGCGCAGGATATGGTTGGCTCTCT
Source organism: Buceros rhinoceros silvestris (assembly GCF_000710305.1). Taxonomy (NCBI): domain Eukaryota; kingdom Metazoa; phylum Chordata; class Aves; order Bucerotiformes; family Bucerotidae; genus Buceros; species Buceros rhinoceros. The sequence goes on from NW_010420242.1 coordinate 44,140, forward strand.
GGGCTGTTAGTGCACATTGCTGGCTCATATTTAGTTTTTATCCACCAATACCTTCAAGTCCTTCTCTGCAGGACTACTCTCAATCCACTCATTGCCCAGCCTGTATTTCTGCTTCAGTACTTCCGAAGTACTGCAGTAGTAAGTACTAGTTCCTGAAATTCCTGTTAATTGGTTTGCATCCCCAAAGGTTTAGGAGGACATTTTCTCATGATTTGACTTACATTGCTGTGCAAATCTGCTTACATCAGTGAGTTACATCTTACATAGAAGAATTGTAGTCAGAACAAGTTTATTTCATTATTGTATATATTAGATTTAATGTTTATACTGAAATCTAGGAATAGTATTGTAATTGAAATTGTAGAAGAAAAATTATTTGAAGGTAGGGAATGAGAGAAATTAATTTAATTTTGCGTGAATCAGGCTGTGTAAAAGCATAATGCTTGGCTTTATCAAGTTTTTTGTTTGTTTTTAAGATGCAGAAGGCTTAATCTTCAGCCTTTAGCTTACCTTTGGCGTCGGAACCAGGAAATACTTCTTAAAGAAATGATATCATCTAACATTCAAGCCATAATCATAAAAGTGGCAGCTTTTGGTACGTATTCTGATTCTGAGCAATATTGTCTACTGAAAGTTCCCATGGAAAAATCCACCACATAACCGAAAAACAGAAAATTTGTTCTATATTGTAGGATATGAAATGTTAATATGGAGAAAATAATAAAAAAATACATGACTGAATAACAGTCATGATGTCTGCATAATTAGTTTACCTGTATGCAAGTCGTTCTTACAGGAGACATGGAAAAGCTGGAAAGTAATTCTTCCTAGCACAATTTTTACAATTTTTTGGTTCTAGTTTGATTTTGATTTGCAGTAAAGATGCGTGCATAATTCAGGGGTTCAGAGTATTGCCGTTTATAGATAGGATATTATAAAGCAACCGTGAAAGTTCTAATAGAAATACAACGAATTAACATCAAACAAGATGTAATTATATGAGGGAAAAACATTTTGTGTAACATTTGTTGTTTTTGAGTTGGTAAAGCATATAGCAAACAGAAATAATTCCTCATTGGCTTCAAAATAATGGTATCTGCAGAGCTGTTCTTTAGTATACCAGAAAAGCAATGTCTTTTCAGTGGCAGGTATGTAAAATGGGGTTTGTATAATGAAGCAGGTCAATATGAAAGATTATCTGTTTGTTTCTCCTTTGAATGTAGAGGTAAAGTCAGATGAAGCTTCATAGGAAGGCTTATTGAATGATGTGCTCTGTAACCCAAAGAAGCACATGAGAAACATGTTAATGGTACAGAACATTCATTACAGCCTCTATGCGGTTTACAAGTGTCAAACGAGCTCTTAAGCATAAAGTATGAGCAAAGGACCTTTTCTTTGTGAGTTGACCACAGATTTGCTCTCCATTGCACAATGGAACGGCTGGTGTAATACAAGAGCGTCAGTGGTGGCACTGGTTAAAATGTGTGTTTAAAACTAGTGTTGTATAAACTTGCAATAGAAGTCCAGTGGCTGGTTTACCTGGGCAACTTTCACATCGAATTCCTGTCTGTCTTCTTTAAAGAATGCTTTAGAACAAATTAATTTCTCCTTAAATATTAACCAAGAATTGAATTATAATCCCTTTACACTAGATGAATTCCATTACTTTTTTAATTAATTTTTTTCCCGTTTCCTTATTCGTCTTTAGGTGGTATTGTTTTTAGCTAGTTTTTACATGATCGTTATGATGGTCCCCCTGTATTGTTCTCTAGCATCTGCCAGGGCTGCTGGTGGGATGAGAATGATTAGAAATAGCACATCCCTCCATCATTTGTAGGTAACAAGCAATGCAATTTAATAGTGTTTTCCTGAATTTTGGAAGGCCAGTTACAAACGAGTCAAATGCTGTGTTTTCTACGCTAAAACACTTCTTTTTTAAATTGGAAAAAAAAAACCCAAACCTTTTTAAAAGAATAGTTTTCAGATCACGTAAAGTATGTTTATGTTATTTTTCAGTCAAATAGAATGCTTTCATTGCTTAAGCTGACAGAAAGGCGGGGGAAGGGCCACAAAGAACATATAGCATGCTTTTTCACATCAGAACTATTTTAAAAAGAAAATATGTAATTTAAATAATAGATAAAACTGTTTCATAAGTGGACATCATTGATGACCTGTCTTATGCCTGAAGCAAGATAAGCTTGTCTTTTGTATTCTAGTCTTAAAAACACCCATAAAATGCACTAGTTAGTGCACAAAGAGTGCTTTGTGGGCTATTCATTGAATGAGTGAATACCATAAATAGTTGTAGATAGCAATTAGATAGAAAATCACTCTGTAGGGTTTTTTTTCCTCTTTTTTTTGGCTACAGGTAAAAGAAAGATCTTATCAGAGTCAATTTCTCACCTGCCTCAGGCAGATGTAATTAGATGTAAGCAAATTTAATGGAGCTTGTGTGCTCTGGGGCCATTCTGTAATGCTTTAATAATTGCATGCCTTATTAAAGTGGATTTAAGGTATGAAGGCTGTTTAACATACCAAGTGGCAAAGAAGATAAGATACAGTTTAACTTTTTGCCTCTTAGATTAATAATCAAAGCTAAACTGCAATGAAAATATTTAAAATAACAGATTTAAGAGTCTGAAGGATAATGCATTTGATGGTACATTGTACAGATGTTAATGCAAGAAGCAAATCTGTAACCTGAGCTTGACATTCATCAGCGCTGGCATACTTGTACACCCGCCTTGTCCTGTTTTCCATTAACTCAGTGCCAGTATTGGCAAGGTAAAAGCCCGTCGTTTTATGTAGAAAACACGTAATTATGCAAGTAAATGAGCATTAGTTTAGTACATTTCCCTAAATCTACCATTACAAATTAATGCCATAAACTTTGCCAGTGGCAAGAGTTTTCTATCTCAGAGTGGTGTGCTTTTCCAGATGGGATACCAATTGCTCTCACTTGCATGCAAAAGTATTGTTAGCAAGCCTTCTTCACATGCCTCGTGTTGATCTAGAAGGAGATCAGCTTTCTTCCCTTTAGAGTATATTTCAGAGGCTTTAATGATGAAAGAAAAAAACATTGCATGATCCAGCAGCAAACCTGAGCTATTAAAAAAATGAAAGCTACTTATGCATGTTTATCTTCAGTGCCATTTTCTTGCTGCCAAAGATGCCCGTATGATGCACGACACTTTCATATTTGAAATATACCCCTCTTCAGTGGAAATCCCAGAAAGTTAAGATGAGGTTACTCAGTCATAGCTAAAATAGAAGAAGTTATTGATTGTTTTTAACACGTGTGTGCCTGAAATGCCAGTAATATCCATTGCTCATGAGAGGCCGTGTAATATAACAGAGACAGTGTAATATTGCACAAAGATAAGATGAGTTTCTGAGATCCTTGCTCTCTGGACATGTTTTATGGATTAAAATACTAATTAACTTGCAGAGTACGCTTATGACAGATTCAACTGTTAATCTTGGTAACTTTATGTACTAGTCTTATCTGTGCCACGTTGTAAAGCAAATTGCTTCCACTGCAGGACAAGGTGTAATACTCAGGTGGAAGGGAGAGAAGGCAAAAAGTTAAATTTGGAAGGAATCTTTAGGTTCCTCACTCAAAACTGAGCATCAAGTTTTATTTAGTTTTACTTCATTTGTGTAGTTAACTATACCTAAATCTTCTTGAGAATTAACACTACACATTTTAAAATATGACAAACATCAGTACTCATAGATATGAGAATATTGAAATTGTTTTTATGTCATGCAATTAAAGTGGTTTGTCCTCCGTGATTCTAATCTTTCTTGAAAAATTCACCTCTGGTAAGTTTTCTAAGTGCACATTGTTAGCTTGAGAAAGTGGAGGAAAAAAGTTGCTTTTTCAGTGTTTCAGTCAAAATCAGAATATAAGCTCAAACTTCTATCTTTTATGGGATCAATATTATTGATTATTTACTTCATATATTGCAGCTTCTTCCCAGTGTGTATATAGATATATGTAGGTTTATTATTGAATTAAATATCTTAATTAAAAAACATTGTAATTATGAGATCAGTAATAGAAATACTTAGTTGAAAAAGAAGCGCTCTTTCACAGGTAAGTTATGTTTCTAACTTCTAGCTGTTCTTTGGACCACAGGAGAGAAATGATACCATAACACTGTTGAACTGCTGGAGAATAAGAAAAGCTGAACTTTTGTATCAGGGCTGATCAGCTTGTGGTCCTCAGCCTACATTTCAAGTGGGGCTCATGCCATGGCAACATCCTTTGTCTTCTAGGTCCAGATGCTACGAGTGCTTCTAGAGACTCAGCTGTGGGTAGAGTTGAAATCATGGGGAGTGTGGAAGCCTAAATTCTGAGATGCTGTGGGCCCTGTTTGCTTACCCAGGCTATTTCCTTCCAACAACAGAGTAATGAGTCCCTAGGAGGCCATTGCCATCTACTGCCTGTCAACAAATCCTAAAGTTCCTTCTCTAAAATAAGCTGTCTGAAGTACGTATAGTTAACTTGAGTCTCCTTTGTGGAGAGAAGATCTTGATGCTTGCCTCACAAGGTCAAGAAGATTGGTGTACTCCTGCTGCACACAGAATCCTCTGAGAAGCTGATAGTTCAGGGGTGTGTATGTTTTTGTAGATGAGCTTTTAGTTTAGAGAGAGAGGATGTTACTTCTTGGGCTAATGAGACCAGGTCATGGAGCTTTTCTTTATTATTTAAACCTAAGCAGCTAGCTGTCTGCCTTATTGTTCATTATCTGCATGCCACTAGTGCACGGAAGTGAAATCCTGACTGACTGAAACTGATAGCCACTCTCCCATTAATTTTCACTGAAGTGAGATTTACGTATAAAGTAGTGCATTAAAAAAGAACTAGCACCACACAGTTCCTGCTTAATCTCCTGAGGCTGTGATTAGTGTTATAGATAAACTGATCTAGTAGTGAGAGGCTGCCAAAAAGTTGATCTGTCTTGCCCTGTTCTAGCTGACTCCTCCAATCCACAAGTCTCTACTTGCTTCTGCCCCGGTGAAAGCTGCAGTGATTGTGTGGCTGCAGCTGGTGATCCAGCGGTGAAGAACTGCTTTTGGTGTGTGCAGGGGACTTGCTGCGTAGGCGCTGTGGCTGCATAGAGGACAAAACTCTCGCCTTTGGTAGAAAGCTTACCACTAAATTGGGTTGGCTGTAGTGTCAGATCATATCCTGAAGTAAAATTGGTGGTTGTGCGAGTTTTGTCTGAGCACATCACCTTTGCAGTGGAAAGGAACACTGTTCTTTGAAAATGTGTCTGGTTTTTGGTACTGAGCAATTTTAACATCATTATTGAGGAAATTGAGGAACTTGTTACATCATCGTCACAGGGGAACATACTTGCTTCCTTTTAACAAAATTGAGGAACACTTTGTTAAGAAATCAATACAAGGCTTCACTCGTTTTCTTCCATATTGTAACGATTTATTTACTTATTTCTAAATAAACTACACATTGGCATTATTCTTAGCTAGTTCAGCTTATTTAGAGGTGATTGTTCCATTGCTTTTTCTATTCTCCCGACACTGGAACTGTAATGGAATCTATGTTCGTCTACACAACCTTTCCTCTTGATGACATTTCATTTTATTAATGTGAAAAAGGCTTCTTCTGTTTATCATGCTTTGAAGTGGAACATAAAATGCCTAATATTTTTCTTCACATTGTCGAATTTTATTGATAGTGTATTCTATTAGAATAATATATTCTAAAAAGTAGCATTTCATTAGAAAATTTATCCTTGAACAATGATAAAATATCTGGTATACATGTATGATAGCTTTTAATTAGTTTTTATTGGAATTTTTTCAGATTCTAAATTTGTAAATTTGCACCCATCACATATTCCAGTAAAGATGTTCTTATTAGTCTTTTACCCTTCTAATCCTTGAATTCTATCTAGCACATGTTCGTGTCACTGAATTTTCAAACAAAGCTTCCAAAGCTTAGTTGATCCTTCAGACTTTAAGTGTATTTGACTCTTTTGCCGTAGGCTTGTTCCCAAATACATTTGTCTACTACTTCATTTATCTACATCATTCTTGTTATTTAGAAAAAGAAAAGGCACCACACCTGTTTGTTCACCAGACCTTGTACAAAAAAACTTGGAAGGAATTATGAAGTAACACAGGGGCCATTTTAGCTCAGGCCTTTTTTTTTTTTTTTTTACTAAGGGAAAAGATTCATGTGGGGAAAAGATTAACCTGGAAAAATGGGAGTTGTGTGCAAGACCAGAACTCAATCAAAATTAGCTTGGGATTTAACGAGAGTATGATGCAAAAGAGATGAGTAAGAGAAAAGAGAACCAGGAATGGACTTTTAAGTGAAGAAAAGTTTTGTTTCAGAGCATAGCTGAAAGGTTAGAAAAATAAGATAAGAAAATAATCTTCACATTTGGAATCTTATTTGCCTTGATGCTTGGGTATGAATGACAGATACATCATTACCAGTGTATCAGGACATTTGGAAAGAACTTTTAGGGCTCTCTCAATATTCTTTTCTTTAGTATAAAGAAATGTTTGAAAATAAAGTGTGTTACAGAAAAAGAAGAAATGAGATTTTGTAACAGTTTGCATACGTGGGTCTAGAAAAAAGAGAGAAATATTTTCTCTTCCCTTTTTGCTGTCTCTTGAGCAGATAGGTTGGAGATTGGGAAAATTGTTGATATTTTCAGTAGTATATATTTCAGTAGTAGCAGATTACAGGAGTTAGAAGAAAGAGTGGGAAAATGAATGAGCCTGAAAAAAGTAGTTGGAAGGTGACATTAGTGAGTGCAGCACTTTTTCAGAAGTTGTCGAAACAGACAAAATTGTAGAGAAATGGCTTAGGAGTGGAAAGATCACTTTGCAGTTTGGGGAGATGAGATCATCTAAAGAAAAAGGGAAATGGAAGCAGCGGGCTGCGAATGGACTATTAGGTACATAAAGTGAAAGAGAATGGGAAGAAAGGGTTCTAGCGACGGAGACAAGAATAGTCAGAGAACTTTGAGCTGAAAAATAATGGAAGAAAAAGAGCTTAGTAAGAGATATCAAAAGCAGAAATAACAGAATGAAAATCGAGAGGGAGAAGTGGTGTCTTGTTAGTAGTAGAATATTACTTGCTGCTCTCTAATGGTTGGTAAGGTTTAAATTCTGGATGCACATTCACAGCACAGACCTTGTTCTGAAACAAAGCATAAACTCAGACCTTTAAAGGCATGTCTGAGTAGTTAGAACCATAGGAGCTTGCTTTCCAGCTCTCTCTGAGTTGAGCTTTTATGAGACTCCTTGTCCTAATGCGATCCTTTATTTCTACCATGGCCTTTACCCTTTTTCAGGTGACCTGCTGATTTCCCTGGTCAGAAATCTCCGTTGATCCTTTTAGGGCCTGTGATTTTTAAAGGTTTATGACTTGTCTGTGTGGGGATAGATTTAATGAAAGTGACACAAATTTTACCACTTGCTCTGTGCCTCTTTCTCTGCCACTGAATCAAATTTCAATCCTTTTCTTCAAAGTTTAATAGCACTAGAACTGGTCAAAGCATGGAAATACCAGAATTATTTAACAGAGACAAAAGAGCACATCCTTTTTTATCCAAACGATGGTGCTGGTTGGAATGGTGAACGCTTTGAATTAAATAGGTTAATTTTACTTTTATTTAAAGTAATTCTACTCAAAACATTTTAGTATGATGAATTTAAAAACACTGAAAACAGACTTATTTTGGGGAAGTCATACATATGTGGCTGTATGAACCAAACCTGGAGTAAGTTTTGTTTTAAGTCTCTGAAGTCCATTGAAGGTCCTGAGAGGAAGCTGGTTGGGGCAGTATTTTCAAGGAGCTGAACCATTTGCTGTGTGGAGTCTTGGATTTGATTAAAAGCAGTTTAATGCTGTAATTAAACAATTCTTCCACAATCTCTTTTTAAACTACGAACATCTTAGAGTTTTAAAAGTATCTGCCTTGTTATTTGATGAAACAATACAAAATTTCTTCAAAGACTTATTGAGGTTTCTGTTCCAGGAATGGCAGCGCTAAGTTGCTTTGAATCCTAGATGTAACTGGAACACAAATAACTTTGATGTTAAAAAAATCACAAGAGTTTGCAGATAAAATTAACATCGCTGGAATGAAGACGTTTAGAGCCTTTTACCTCTTAGAATTCTAAAATCTGATGACATCAGACTAACCTAGTTTAAAAAATACTTTATGAACTTTTGAGAAAGAAGATAAAACTGTGATCCTAAATACTGCATTGGAAACATATGCTAGAACCACTTTGGGATTAACATTTTATACCTTCACCTCTTTGCCTGAAAAGAGTTACTGTATCTTCAGATTCCATCCCTGCACTATTCTCACACTGGATAAATCACCTCGTGCAAAAAGGAAAAGAAAAAAGAGAAAATAGAAATAGGCACATAATGAAGTTGCATGGATTTTATACAATAAATTATAATTATATTCACCTCAAATCTTTTAGGGGTGGAGAAATATCCAGTTCTTACTGCACTTTGCTTTTCTTCATTTTTATACAATTTTTTTATCGATGTTTTGGAAAATGAAATTCAAGGAATCTGTCCAGTTCACCATGGTTATACAGCCTTCCTTGTGTGAAGGTTATGAGGAAGTTAAGAATCAACTATGAACCTGTCAAGTTACGCTTCCAGACAAAATGTTCACTTCCCAATTCTTCATAGAAATGAAAGCTGAATACGACACCAAGAATAATTTATCTCAAGGCAAATTAAGGTGTAGATTTACAGTGCCTTAGTATCTCTGTGGCAGATGCACTCCGACATCGTGAAGAGTATCTGACATTCCTGCACTCCTGCGGAATAAACCTGCTTTACCAACTAATCCTTTTGTGTATGGGCTTTTCCTGTGCTGTTGGAAACATACTCTTTGATTCTGCGTCATTTAAAGAATAGTGCTTGATGCTGTTTCTTGGAAATCTTTTGTATTGGTTACTCAGGAAAAAAATTAAAAGACACATTCAAAGTACAGGATTTTACCTTCAAAAATAGCCCTATTTTCTCTGTTCCAATTCTAAGATGAGTGGCTGCATCTATCCCTTACAGTTGTTTGCTTTCTTTCCATATTTCGTACCTTAAACATCCCATCAGCTCCTTGTCAACCCTGTTTTTTTTCTTGAAATTGAAGAGAGAGAGAAGACTGGTTTTGGTTCTAGAAAACTTTTCATTGCTTCTTTTCTTATTTAAAAGAAATCTGCTTTTGGTGAGCAACTGATCAGGATCTTTCCAAAGCCTTATTGTGCATTATACTGCCCTCCACCATTAGAAGCTAAGTCTTGGTTCCTGACATTCATGATGATGGCAGTTACTAATCTTTTCAAGAAGTCAGGAAAAAAGAAGGGAACTCTAAGTTGCTGAAACTTTTCTCCGATATTCTATGCTCATTCTCTGTAAATGACATTTCAAAAAGGTTGGTAATAAATAGCAATTTTGGATGTTTGGTTTTAACCTTTTTCAGTGGAAGAAGTGTTAGAGGAATAAGATGTGCTTTTTGAATGGTAACGTTGGTTAGTCAGGAAAGGACAGAGATTTTTCTCCTATTTTATAAACAGATAATGGTTAACTCATATTTTTTGGATAGGGGTGTGTGGTAGTGATTCTTTCACAATGGGTTTATGTATTATGGGTTAGAGTTTGGTTCAGTGTAGCTTTCAGAAGAACTTTCTGTCCCACCATTTCTTAAAACCAATAATTATGATTTATTTTTATTTATTTAGCATTTTGCTAAGAGGTGAAATTAGAAATTTTTTTGTATTGAAAGACTTTCCTGAAGACTATTTTAACTCCCTGGACATGTATAAAACATGTTCTTGTTAGTAAAGCTTTAGAATGTGGATTTTATTAGCTGAATGTAATGCCATGAAAATGGAACTTGATTTTGTAATGGACGTGATAAATGCAAGTAATATCAAGTAGTTACCCTCCAGGTGAGGGCTTTATGCTGCACTAATACATGTGTACAAAGTGAATCATTTAAAATATGGTTCCCTTGCATAACCTGACAGGGGTGAAATGCCTTTTAGTAATATTCTTTGGTACATTTTTTCACTGTAGAACAAAGCCCTGAATTTCTGCCCCAGTCTTTTGACGTTGCTGCAGTTCTCTCCTAGCGCTCGTCTTGTGGACGTGCGTAAGAGGGCTCTGCAATCATTGGTGATGTCTGCAAGAAGGAATTCTGCTCCTGTTGGTGGATTTGTCAGAAATTATAGATGAAGTAGCAATTACTTTGAAGTGATTACACAGTTTGTGCTATTACATACTGATTTTACAGTAAAACTAGGCCACAAAACGAGAAGACAGCATGATTTGTTTTACTGAGCACTGTTAAAAACAGCATTACCAAATATTTTGAGATGTTCCCGTAATCACGTACTGGTCTGTCTCAAAGAAATAAAGCCCCACTGGCTCTCTCCACAGCACATAATAAATTGACTGATATAGTTCGGTTGGGGAGTTAAAAAAGCATTGAAAATAATGGGGCATAACATTCTAGGGTTAACATTTATTCATAGATGATGCAATTAAATAAAACAGGCATTAACTTCAAGGTCAGTCAGTAAAGTAATAAAAATGAATATTTTAATTGAATTGTAATTGCTTCCCATTGATACATGCAAGTTAAGTAAAATAGATGTCAGTGCTGCAAATTATAGTCCCCTTCCTAATTAATTTCTTAATTCTACATACCATCGTCCAGACCCCGGACCTTGTTGTTGGTTTATCCACCCATCCAGCTTTCTTCACATCTAGTTTAATGGAGAAAAAAAACAAGAGGATGTGGTTAAATGGAATGTACTAAAAATTTGTAATACCCTGTTTTTCTTTCTAGTCTAAGTCATTGTAAGAATCTGAATCAATCTATTCCATAAGTATAGATTTATATTAATTGTTTTGCGAGTCAGGTTATAGATACTTTATTATACTGATAGTAGCAGTAGACATACAGCTTCATTTATACATGCAGACCGTTAGAGATTTGAGATGTGGATTACTGGCTCTGCAAATTACAGGTTACATTGGTTCTTGATGCCTTTAGCAGAATATCTCTATTCACTCACAATACAAATCTAGTGGAAACTAAAGGAAATAATAATATTTTTCAGAAGAAAGACAAGCTAGCAAAAAATAGAATTCTACTAAGAAACAGAAAGGATACGTTGCACTTTCTCAGATTTTCTTGTAGGTGTGGGATGTTACTAAAGAGTTTATCCATAGTATATATATACATAGGCGATTTATTCGTGTTTTGTATACTATTTGTAAAATAGTTGCTTTAAAATTATTTGTGTTCATTAGGAGGGCAGAACAGTAGGTCTGTCCTTTTTTAATAGCAAAGAGACGTTGTAAAGAAGTAACGAGTTAGTGTGTCTGGTTCTGACAACTTTTTCCCTTCTCACGTTTGCAGTGTATCCCTTGGTTTAAATTTAAAGGAAGCCAATTTGTTTTTATTGCAGACAGGGGTAACTTTTCTTAAAAAAGGAAATATGTCAATGAATAATGTTAATGTAAATGTGCAAAATGAGTACTGTAATAGAGTACTCATTGTTATTCGTTTATTTTAAGAGAAGATGCTTGTTTAGCGTAATATCTATTCCATTAAAACCAAGGACATAATGCTGAACTGGTGCAAGTTGGAAGACATCACCAACATCGTTTGAACTATTGAAATGAACTGCAGATACTGCAAAATGATTTCCACAAGCATAAATTATCATTATCTTATATTCAGTAACACACATTTTTAGTCTGTTAATAAAGAGCAATAAACCAATACCAAAAAAGAACAGAGAGAGGAAAAAAGCTCAGTCCTGTTTCACTTTAATTATTAAGCAGTTTTTAAAGTGTTCCCTTAGATAGGGAATTTTTAATGTGCTTTAATTAAATATTTAAAAACTTTATTAATGTTTTGAGATCTCATTCACTTTTACTTGGTTTAGTTTCACAGGAATTTAAATATACCAAGACCATCATTGTAAAAATTAAAAGGCATATCAGCTATTTGAACTCAGCAATGACTTTATATAATAGTATACTATACATTTATGTAACAGCTTTCATCATCAATGATCTAAAGTGCTTTGCAAGGTACATACTTCAGAAATTGCTTCTAAATGGAGTCGTTCTGGTGGCAGCTCTTTAATGATACCCATTATTGTATAAAGCGGTAGAGTAGGAAAAAATAGACAAGCATTGCGAGTGGTAGAAAAAAAAAGCCAACCCAAACCACAATAATTAATCATAAAAAATGTAATCCCTGAAAATTTTCCAGTATTTGTTTCACTTTCAGAAGTCTTAATTTTGTGTTTTTTTCTTATTTACTTCATACGTTAAGACCTCTTGACCACCTAATCTCAAATCCAGCAAGGATATTTATTTGGCTGAAGAAGATGTCAGCTCTTGAAACAATTGTTCCTGGATGTTTTTTATCTCTGTACTGATTTCTGCCAATTGTTTGATTTATTCCTGAGAATTAACCATTTAACAGCCATGAGCTGACAAAACTCATGAAGTCAGAAAGCTGAAACAGGAACACCGAGCAGCAAGTAAAAGGATTATTGGATGTTAAAAGGGTTTATGTTTTTACTAAGAAAAATTCATCAAAATGTAGCCACCATATGAAATATTTTGTGGTGGATCAAAAGGTGCAACATTCAAGGCATTCCATATGTCTCAGTTTTCTTTGTATTTTCATGGGTTTTAATTCTTACGATTCTTACCCCATTTTTTCTGTGGGTCACACACACACACACACAATGTGATTTAGCACAGAATTTTTTATGTGTCCCTTCCAGTAATTTACAGGAACTATGAAAAAATTAACTTGAATTTTAATTGAATAGGTATCTACAAAGGTGGCTTCAGACTCAGAGGTAACTTCTGTGTAGTATTTTTATTACCATGGACCCACGTTTTTGCTTCACTGATTAGTGACATTTCTAAGGAAAACAGCAGGTTTTCCAGTTGACGTGCAGTGAAGAGGTAACTGACCTTATTTTTCCTCAAACATGGAAACCAGTTGCCCAGATGGGATAAGAAAAAATTCTGACCAAGTGTGGGGGGAAAAAAAATAAAATAAAAAGAGGCCTTTCTTGATGTCATAACAGTACTTTATAAAAATGCTTTACACTTTTTCTTTTTTTTCAGGTTTAGATCCAGATAAGCATCTAGGAAAAACCCTGGAGCAAATGGAGCCTTATCTTTTGGAGGTGAGTATTACTTGAAGGATACTTACATGGGTAAAGTTGCAATTGAAAAGTATAGAGGGAGAAATTACTTAGTTACTTGCAGAACTTAGGTGGTAAGCCAAGGCTTAGCTTGAGACAGGGATCTTAAGCCTCTGATGAGCAGTTTGAATATGAAAAACATTCTTTCTGCAGCTAGTTCCCAAATGGTGCCAGCATCTTTAAAAAAACTAACGGCAAGAAGCCTCAAGTGTTAAGAGAATTAAGGGAACACTAACTTGGGTGTCAATATGATAAAGCTAAAGAACTGCATGCAAGTCAGGGACTTTCACAGCAAGGAACAGTAGTGGCAAAATCCTGGGTGATACAGAACCTCCCCACAGATAGCCCCATCTGAAGGTCCGACTGCATACAGTAGGGCCTTTCAAAAATGGAACAAAAGGTTTATTCCAGAGGATGTACTCTTAATTCTGTGCAGAGGGTTACGTGGTCCTCAGTGAAGAAAAGTGCTTGTAGGCAGAGCTAATAGATTTATTTAAAGAAAAAATGTTTAACCAGGAAAAAAAAGAAGACCAGACTTTGTACACGATTATTCTTTCAGTTTGAGGAAGAAGCATCAAACATCAAGCTAAGTACAGTTTAAGAATAACAGCTCTGCAAATGTGTTTACATATATTGTCTGTGACAAAGCCAATTTACCACCGTTCCTTGTCCTCGAGCCTGTTAAAACCCCACAATTATTCATATGTTCGGCTATTAAGAGAGTCTTGCAGTAACTTTTATCAGTGTAAGCTGTCTAAATTTGAACCACGCTAACTCCTAAAAATACATTTTGTTGTTAATCTGGGTAGTTACTGCTCAGCTTGGCTTCATAAAGCCGTTTTTCTGGAACAACTAAAGGCGTGGTAAACTTGCAGAAGAGAGAAAAGCAACTGCAATTTGTTAGGAACTTTAAAAATCTCCTTTGCTGCTGAAAGATAAAGAAGTTAAATAAGTATTGTATCTTGAGTTTAACTTCGTATTGTTAGTCATTTACATGGCTGGAGAGGATAGAGAACTGGTGTTTGGCAAAGCTGAAGAGGAAGAAAGAAGGTCCGTAACATTGAAACAGTCTTACTTCAAGAGATTCCTGTTGGCCTGTTCTTAGCTTGAAGTTTGATGCTTCTGCTTTATTGCTGGAGAATCTGCCCAGAAGCCTTCTCCCTGTCCCCCAGAGAAACTAGCTGATGTAAAAATCCCCTTCATTCTCCTCTTCTTTTAAGTCTTGCTTCACTTACATCTTTAGTTATCTCAGCTACAGCAATGATTCAAGAATACTAGTGGGGGGGAAGGAGAGGGGTTTTCTTCTGCTCCAGAAAAGAAGGAGTAGGGAAATAAATATCTTCCTAAATACTTGTAGTACAGGTAAAAAAAAACAGTGGCAGAGATATACTGTAAGAGTACACAAAAATAAGTATGCATTACCTATATATAAAATATTTGTTCATATTGTGACATTAGTGGATGTTTTATTTCATAGGTTGGTAATAAAAGTAGACTTAAACAGTAAATAGTTGCTGAATCTAGGGATATCAGTAAGATCCAAGACTCGTTGGAAGAGGGAGTGAATCTGTCCTTTCTGAAAAGGGTAGATTGGATTTCTGCAGGAAAGGAAGGAAGAGGGAATGGGCTCACCACTTCAAGCAGCAGTGAACTTTTGGATTAGGTGATACAACCTAACGGGACACTGAGCTGCCTTTGAACTGGAAGCTGTACTCGTATGGCTGTTTGGCCCAGCTAATAAGCCACGGAAAACCAGAGCCCACAAGTTTCAGTTCACCACCTGTGAAGATGGTTAGACTGCTTCCAGGAGACTGACCGCTCTGTTGGCATTGCACTGCTGGACTTGCGGGGCTGCAGTCTTCATCACGTTTGTGTCACAGGCTGCTCTGACACTGGCAGGCTGTATAGTGCAGGGGAGTAACACTGCTGTGGAAAAGCAGGTTTACTGACATGGGAAGTCATGTTCCGCGTAGTCATGTTGCTGTAGAAATGGTTGCTGATTTACTGGGTAAATTCCCATAAACGTTGTTTGGAAGGTCTTCAGACTCACAGGTAAATAATGCATAGTTTAACAGTACAATAATCATTCAAGGGCTCCTCCCCAGACTGTTACTGCAGATCACTTCAGCAGTGTTTCTGTTTGTCAGAGCTGTTTCTTTAGAATCTTAGTAGGTGACAGCTGAGGAGGGATAAATCTTTGTAACCATGAAACAATGAACAATTTATTGTGGAACAGATTGAACAGAAGCATCAGCTTTACTCTAAGATCAATTCCATACTGGTTGGTCACATTTGGATGAATTAATGTTTATGTAGGACTAGTTAAATAAGCCAAAAGGAGGAAAGTACAGCCCTTGCATTTGCAGAAAGCGTCTGTAACCTAAATTTAAGTTGCCACTTCAGTGGCTGCAGATGGGTAGCTACTCGCCTCAGCTGAATCAGTAGTCTTGACTTTCTTTGAAACAGTAGTATCAAGTATTGCAGTATTAGTTCTGTTAATAGGGTATAATTAAAATACACTTAAGGAGTGTTCTTCATTTGATTTCACCATAATTCAATTTCAAACAGAAACAGTGAAGTAAGAAATCCAGAAGTACTTGGTACTTGGGGGAATTAAATGTATTCTTCCTGATGTCTGATGGCTCAAGTGAAATGGTTCTTACTTACTTGGTTTCACTGACATTCTTACTGTCGTGGTTTAATACTTCTCAAAACTGCTGTTTGCAGCTTCTGTCTTTTATTGATACAACCACGAACAGGACAGTGTCTGCAAAGCTTAAGGTGTAGAACTACACTCTGACCCTTCTTGGAACCGGTTCAGGCCATCGTAGGGAGGACTGTACAACTGATTGTTTGTTCATGTAGCTGTTTCTTGTACATATGCACGCTATGAAAGGCAAAGTCAGTACAAATAAATTGTTTTTACTGGATATTTAGTTGGCTTTAAGGCCTAATAAAACCAAATCATTAACTGTAAACACTGAAGTGAAATGCTCAGGTTTATGGAGTGAAAAATATTCCTTTGCAAACGAATGAAGTCTTCAGCCTCGGAAGTTCTGGTAGACAGAATGTGAGAGCAAGGATTTTACAGTTTTCAGTAAGAAGGAGAGATAAAATTTAATATTCTGACCATACCAAAGCAAACACCATAATAAATATTTAACATTGCACATCCTCAAAACTATCACAGCTTTATATACTCTTGTATCTTTGTTTTTTGTTGTAGTATCTAACCAATAATTTCAAATCTTGCAAAAAATTCCTTGGAATTTGTCAGGTTTCGTCGTTCTTTGAGAAGTTATGCTTTTTCCTGTTGTGGGATTCACTTTTGGGTTCTCCATTGACATCTAAAGTTACTTTGCACAACTGTTTATTCAGCTAGGTATGGAGTTTTTCCCCTAGTGTGGTGTGCAAGTTTGTGAGAATTTTTGCGATTCTGTTTGAAATGAATTAAATAGTTTTCTGAGTAGTCTTTAGTTTTGTTGAAAACCAGTTTATATTTGCGTAAGTTCAGTGCCCCGAAAAATGCCAGAGTTGAATATGAGGGTCTTTGATACTGAACCACAACGTGCATGACGTTGATTCATTTGGAATCAGTAGGGAATATACCCTGGTTTCCATTTTAGGACGTATTCACAAAATCTAATTTCTCTGATACTACAGATCAGGAATTAGGACTTTACTTACTTCTTTTTACACTAAAAGTTTATCTTAAGGAACAGGCAGTAAAATCAAAATCCACTTCTATTACTCTAATGTGTCTATTGTAATTTATCTTTTGGATGTACAAGAAATAAGCATGAAGTAATAGTTTTCCTTTTAGAAAAAAAATTCTTGTTGAGGCATTATAAGAGCTGTGTCAATGTTGATTAGAGAAGAAAAACCCAACAAACCAACAAACTCACAACCCAGCCCTGATTTAATCCAGTGAATTATTTAACTTTGGAAAAATAAATTGTTACCTAAATTTTCAGTTTTCTGATTAACTTTAATTTATATATTCAAGAGAAATGACAGTAATTGCTGACATAAAGCTGTGGTGTTTCTGCTGATGTAGCAGCAGAAAAATGGAGGATTATTGACTGGGAGAAACTTTGATTTAACTTTGCAATTTTTTTTCTGACTTCACATACAAAAGGTTGATCTTACAAAGGACGATAATGATCTGCAACCCATACTTCTGTCAGTGAATTTTACTGGCTAGGGACATCGTCATTGTGGCAAGGATGGTTCTTGAATTGCTGCTTTTATTCTAAGAGATGGGTCTTTGATCAATTATTGATGAATGGTTGCTACATAATTACTAAATTATTAAATTGCTCTTGTGTCGCGCTGTTTCCTATATACCCAGAGCCCGAGCTTTTCACACTAAAGAATTCATTGGCAACTTTCCAGATCTCAGGGGCTGCTCACGCTCTCCTTAGAATTGGTTGGATTGGTAAATGCAGATTATGGTTATATTTGTCTGTACTTCTGTCTCTGCTAATGGACAATAAAATGTTTAGTCTTTTGTATGCTTGCCTTACAAGTTGATGAGTACTTCTTGATGTAAAGAGCATTTCCTTAATTACAGAGAATTTACTAAGTGTTACAATTTCTGTCTGGGAACAAAGTCTTAACTTGAAATAGGAATCACTTGAATTCTTTTCTTTCATCTTTGATTACTAAACTTAAATGAGAAAGTCAGCTTTAATCCTTGTGTTTCATTCCTACGATAGGAAGAAACTCTTGTTTAGGTGATGTGTGGGCTGATTATTTCTGTACCTTGTGTCTCACTGGGTTTTTGAGTTAAAGTTAATTTTGTGTAGTCTAGAGGATATTCTCATCATATATTTCTTTTGGATTTTGAGTTGGACTTGCATTTTTATTTAAGTGTAATTTGTAAATTTGCTGTTTTCTGGCTCATCAGACCTAGAAGGCAGATTTTGTAATCATAAAATTTAGAGTCTAAGCTGTCATATTGTTACGAATGTAACATCCAATTTACAAAACAAAATAATTGGTCTTCAAAAAATGTTAGTATTCTCTCTGACTGAAAGGCAAAGTTCTGATGTCATTGATGACTTTGTTAAATGAACATTAAGCTCCTGGATATCCTCAGTTCCTGTTAACATTAGTGGGAACTGAAAATCCTTTAGCATCTTATATAATTGGTGTCAATAATGATGCTGGTGCCAGCGACATTGAAAACGAGGATTTCCCACAAAACATTTGCAGGGGATTTCCGACATCTTTTGAGTATTCAATGTTAATGAAAGACGAGAGAGGCTTTTTACAAAGACACATAGCGATAGGACGAGGGTTAATGGCTTTAAGCTGAAAGAAGGTAGATTTGGATTTGATGTAAGGAGGAAGTTCTTCACTATGAGGGTGGTAAGAGATTGGAAGAGGTTGTCTGGAGAGGTTGTGGATGCCCCATCCCTGGAAGTGTTCAAGACCCAGTTGGATGGGGCTTTGAGCAACCTGGTCTAGTGGAAGGATTGGAACTAGATGATCTTTAAGGTCCCTTCCAACCCAAAACATTCTGTGATTCTATGATAATTGCCAATAATTATTCTAGGCAGAGCTACCAATTTTGTCAGTGACTTGTAAACAGTCACTCCTTGCATTGACCATCGAAAGGTTACACTTGGAAAGATCTTTTATCATTTTCACTGTGCGGGAGTTGTGCCCTCCTTACTCCAGCAAAAGAACTTTGGCTTCTGCTCCACAGCTGCTCATAAAGCAGAGAATAATTAAGATAGTCATGTCTCTTATTTTGAATGTATTGGTTTATTTAATTAATTTTTTTGGTGGGATATTCAGAGCTTCAGAAAGATTCATATATGTAAATGGTGATTTAGAAATTATATTCAGTACAATTTATAAAGGAAACAGCATGTTGCTACCTCTTTAGATCTTGCTTTAGCTTTTTGGTTTTGTCTGAGAAAACTCTCATTGGTTCTTTTTGTTAGAATTTTTTGAAAGTCTGGATATTTACCAAAATATAGAATGTAGTTGTTGAAGGTGTTGTCAAAAATTGTGTTCATTGTATACTTGTATGAGACATGCTGCTGCTTGTCTTGATTTACAGTACAAGCTTCTCACAGAAGTGGACTACCTATGATAAAGAAAGGTAGACAAATACTGGAGTCTTTCCTGGCCACAGAGGAAGAAGGATTAGGAATTCATTTGTGTTTATCTGAAAGTTACAGTGCCAGTTCTACTTAAAATATAGCACATTGGTAATTTTTAGATCATTCTAATATGCATATGAAGAATTCAAGCATCCTTTGTATGGTATTTAGTTTTTTTCAGCCTTGTATTAGTTTTTTAGAAAGTGCACACAGAAATTTTCAGCAAAATATGTTTAATAGACTGCTTTAATGTAATACATGTTTTAATTTCCCTTTTGTGTTAGCTTTCTGAGAAATACGGAGTCCATGTTTGCGGAGAAGGTGGAGAATATGAAACATTCACACTGGACTGCCCTCTGTTTAAGAAGAAAATAGTTGTGTAAGGAACAGTTTCTTCCATTTTCTTATATTAAAGCAATGGGAACATAGTCACATTTAGCTTGAGGCAACTTTTGTTGGCAGGGGTAAAACATGTCCTCTAAGTTCACAAACACTCACTTTGTTTAACACTGGCAAAGTCCTCTGAAAACCTAAATCAATACGTGACAAGAGCAAGCCTTCATAGAGGGCTATAAACTTTTCAGACATTTGCACTTTCGTTTACTTGCTGATTATGGCCTGCAGTAAAACTGGTACCTACACACTGACACTTTTATCCTTTCATGAAGTGCGAATTGCCTGTAATATTTATCTTTCATTACAGCTACATTTGATAAACTGCCACATCAGTAGCCTGTGGGTTCCAATAACTATGTGTGAGTGTGTGTGTGTGTGTGTCTGTGTTGGAAGTTTAGCAGCTTAGAATGATAATGATAAACATTTTTCTTCAATTATTAGAGGATTTCTTAAATACAAATTTTGCATGAATTTATCTCTGTTAAATACAAATTTTGCATGACTTTATTCCATTTACACTGAGGAGTTTATTCCTTTGGCATAAATTGCCAAAACCTGTGTAGTGGGATATGAAAATATTTGTGTCTTGATGCGAGTTTCTTGTTAGTCTGTTAACTGGTTAAGCCTGCATGCTTTGAGTGAGATGTTTTGACTGATGTTCCTTTTCTTAGTCAAATAAACAGACTAGTAATCGTGTGTTGGTGATACCCAGTCATCGTAGGGAAGGTCAAGATTATGGAGCGTATAGACATGATTAAGGCTCTCATGCTGAAGGTCTATTTGTTTAATTTTTCTGTAAGGCTGGGTTATGCCTGTATAAGGAACAGAGGACCAAGAGCTGCTGACTCTGTTTCATTGCATGGCATTTGGGAGAAGAGGAGCAGTAGACAAACTGGTAGAAGGGATGGCAGCTATTTTGACAGATGTCTGCTAACTATTGGTTGACTGGAATACATCCTCTGGAGTGAACTAAAAAACTAGATAATCTGAGTCTGGAGATACCTTCATGCAGGAAAGCTATGGAATTCTGTAGTAAGAAGATTCAGAAAGTCACAATGCAAAATCTCTGAACTGGATTTAAGTTCATGGATGGAATTATGAAGTGAGACCCTTGAAGAAGATTCTCTGAGGGGAACCAGGTGCTAGTTAGAAGCTGTTAGTTGTGAGCCAACGTTCTGGCTATTAGGAGTTGAAAAGTTAAGCAGGAAATTAGAATAAAGTGTGTATGATGCTTGGGTACATCTTACCACAAATAAAGCTGAGGACAAAGGACAAAACTCCCCAATATGCCCTCAGGTGGAATCAATTCAGTCACCAAAAAGGAAAATATTATGAAATCATTGCTAGAATGTGATGCATTTTTGCATTTAGAATCTGGTATGATATCTATCACACCAGGTATCATACAAATGATATGATTCTTGTCAATTCCAGTAGATGTCAGAGGCAGAATTTTGTGAAACTATGTCGTTTGGAGAAATACTACCCATTTCCAGACAAATGTGGCCTATTCACTGTTTATATTGCAACACTTGAAACAAAATGTATACTTCAGACGAATAGCTAGATTTTAACTGAGATATTAACTGTGCTTGTATTAACCGTATCGGGTTTTGCACTTAAATGTGTTTGGCTGATAATTTACATTCTTTCTATTTTTTTTGAGACCTGTTACAGTTAAATCTGGGAAGAGATCATTGGAATTGGATGCATAATTTCCCAGTGTCCCTTTCAAAACTCTCTTTGTATAGTTACAACAGATTGAGAAAATTGTGTCAAATAACCTATGTCAAATCTCATAAAAAATTGAGAATTTCTTTTTTGGAGTAGTTTGGAGATTTTAATTTTTTTTTTTTTTTTGAGCACAGAATTGGAGAAACATTTTTAGGAAAGTTCATTGTGCCCTTGATTTGGGATCAACCAAATAGCAGTTTAAGTAGGAATATCTTACAATGTATTCTAAATATATTTATGGCTATCAGTGGTTTAATGTCCATTCAGGCAACTAAGAAAAGATAAAACAGAGATGGTCTGGCTCTGTTGTCTTTTTTTTCTGTTGGCGACCCTCCATAATAATAAAAGTTAACAAAAAATGCACAAAAAATACAGGAAAAGAGAAAAGTATAAATCAGTTTTTATTTATTAATAAATATATGCTACAGCAGCTGATAAAGAGTTACTCAACTAGTTCTAAATATGCATTTCCATAAAGAAAACTGAATAGCTATGCTGGCATTGTGTGTCTCTGGCTTGATGAGCCCTGCTTAGCTCCTACATTACTCATGTTGTAAAGATGTGTCTTTTGAAGTACCGTTCATGTGAAACCTATCGCTTTATGAGCTTCTAAAGGAAAATACTTTGTAGTTCCTTTGTCATTAAATAAGTTACATATTGTTTTTCATATACACTGAATCCGAACAGACGTCGTAAGTGTGTTGTTAACTGTGCTAGCGCAGTTGCCAGATGTTTAGATAGCCATAGTTCTGGTATAGACCGTGATACAATTTGTGAAGCTTCAGTGGAGTTGTGACGTTAAAACCTCTCGGAATTTTCGAGGTCTCTGAATTCCTGAACTGCTTCAAGACATCTTCCTAGAGAAAGTTTCTGAGGAAGACATTGAAGATTAATTTTGTCTCCAGAGCAGGTGTGATGGATTAACTGAGGCGGGTGGCCAGATGCCCACCAAGCCACTCTCCCTCCTACTTCTCAGAAAGACAGGGAGAGAAAATAAGATGAAAAAACTTGTAGGTCAAGATAAGAACAGAGTGATGGCTTATCAGTTACTGTTGTGAGCAAACCAGACTCACCCTGGGTAAAAATAATCTAATTCGTTGCCGATTAAAAAAAAACCCAAAACAAAATCAGAGATGGATAGTGAGAAGCTACTCCCCCCCATCCCGTTTTTCCCAGGATTAACTTCACTCCTTTGCTCCTGACTCATCTCTGCCCTCCCCTCTGAGCAGTGGAAGGGAATGGGGATTGAGGGGTGCAGTCAGTTCATAACATCGTGGTGCCACTGATCCCTTCTCTTCACGTTTTTCCCCTGCTCCAGCCTGGCTGTGTTCCACGGGTTAAATTCCATCACGAACTGCTCCAATGTGGGTCTGTCCCATGGGGTGGTTCCTCAAGTACTGCTCCGGTCCAGATCCCTTCCATGGGGCGCAGTCATTCCGGAACAGACTGCTCCAGCATGGGTGCCCCCTGGGCCACAGTTCCTGTCAGAAAACCTCCTCCTGTATGGGCTCCTCTCCACTGGCTGCAGTTCCTGCCCGGAGCCTACTCCAGCCTGTGGTGCTCCACAGGCTGCAGTGTATGTATCTGATCTGACATGCTGCAGGGAAAAAACCTGCTTCACCATGGTCTTTTTCACAGGCAGCAGGGGAATCTCTGCTCTGGCACTTGGAGCACCTCTTCCAACTCCTTCTTCAGTGACCTTGGTGCCTATGGGACTGTTTATGTTGGGTTTTTCTCACTCCTGTCACAGTTGCTGCACAGCATTTTTACCCTTTTAAAGTAAGTTACCACAGAGGCACCACCAGTGTTGCTGATGTGCTCAGTTCCAGCCAGTGACGAGTCCACGGTCACTGACTGGAGCTGGCTGTGTCTGACATAGGGCAGCTCCTTCTCCCCTCAGAGGCCCCCCCCGCAGTCCCC
>NW_010420242.1:67584-70767 GCF_000710305.1 Buceros rhinoceros silvestris
TAAGTTACCACAGAGGCACCACCAGTGTTGCTGATGGGCTCAGCAGCCCCTGGTCACTTCTCACAGATGCCACCCCTGCCGACCAACCCCCACTACCAAAATATTGCCACGTAAACCAATACAAGAGGAAAAAATCTAATATGCCTGTCACTTATAACACTACTTTCGGGTAGTGTTTTTACTGGTCAGTGCTTTTGTCATGCAAAACTTGTAAGAAAATACGTTTCTACAGTATATCCTTTGAAAAAGAAGGAAATTGCTAGTTCAGGAAAAGAAAACTATAGCCCCGATGTGTTACTTAATATGAAGAAGTGGGAGTCTCTTTAATGTGAGACTATATGACGAATTTGACTTTTGAATAATAAACTGAATTCTTGCCATTCTTCTCAATCGTCATGAAAAAATATGCCTCACAAAGGAAACATGGCAGATTGAGTGAAATATTTGAAAATAAACAAGATCTAGCAGTCACAGCAACATCTTCCAGACAAAATATTCAACCAAGAGTCAGATGAGTTTTTATCTGGTTTTACCAGGTAGGCTGGGAAATATTTGAAAGGTACCAAGTATTTTCTGTCCTTCTTACACTCGTATTTAAAGTGCAATTGATTGACACCTCTTCAAATCATAAAGAGCTATTTCTCATCTCTGAATGCCATCTAATATCTACTCTTATCATAAAGGTCCATCTGTATTTATGGAACACAGAATAGTTTGATTTTGGGGGGGGGGGGGGGGGGGGGGGAGGGGAAAGTTGACCAACATTTTTTGAGCCTCAAAAGAACTGCTGGACAGTGGACACCTCTTTTGCGTCCAAATGTGCACATCTGGGGGGGGAAGTTGGCATATGTGAAATATTTGGGAAGTATGATTTTGCATTTATATACCTTACCATTACTCTGTGTTTAGGTTTGTAATTCTAGGTTTGGAGTTAAAAACAATTCTGTAAACATGAAAGAATTGTCATGTACTGGGAGCACTGATTGTGCTCTCAGACTTGCTCTAACTTGTCACATTTGTCCTATGAAAATTTTACTGGGTGTTTTAAAATTATTAGCTATTTCCTTGCTCTTCAAGGAGGCTTGAGAAAACAGTTTTTTATCATTTCAAAAAATAGATAATTTGGACAGTTTTCCAACTATTCATTGCTTTCCAGTCTTTTGAAAATGTTCCTCATCACAATTCCTGTGTTTCCATCATAATCAAATATGAGTCAACTCCTTTAGTCATGTTCCTACTCAAAATTCAGACTTTCACTGTGAAATGGCTTTTATATATTATCAGGGTCTCTCAAATCACTCTTTTCCATTTTAATCTCTGCTTTTCATGTGGGTTTGGGGTTTTTTTCCTACTATTTCCTAAGCTGGACATGAAAATGAAGTAGTTAAGTAAAAATTTCTTTTTTTCATATGTATTGTAATACTATTTTCGGCACCACGTATTCTACCTTAGAAATATTGGCATATCAAACTGGGTGTCTGTTATGATCCCATCAAATACCCATGTATTAGAGCTGCCTATCATAGGAGTAGAAATATTTATGATCTCTTAATATTTGCAATACTTTTTGAGCAACAAATAAGTACTCAAAAATTCTAAAGTTATTGAACAGTTAGTGTAGGTATCAATGCTTCGCATCTCTTCTGCTGTACTAGTGAACTGGAACGAGCAGGCATACAAGTAGGGCTATTTCTTTTACTTTGCAGTTAAGTAATATATTTTTTTAAAGTTACTAGGTATTCTTTAAATTCAACAGACACATTTAGTAAGGCTAAATTTTTGTTTTTCCTTTCTGATACAAGCTTTTCTGTTAATTTAGTTTTAAGTAGCTAATGCATCACTGAAAAGTACCAGATTTCCTGGTATAGAACTTGAACAACAAGCAAGAAATGTTTGATGAGAACATCCTTAGACACTGAGGGTTCTCAGGTACCAGGTGCTCCTGGAGTCTTGTTGTCTGGGTTTTATTGTTTCTAATTATGTATTTCTGTTGCTAAAGATTTTCATTTATTTTCTACCTATTCTTGTTAGAATTAAAAGACACTATGGTAATTTGAAAAGAATTATTTTAGTTTTAAGGGCCTAATCTCTAAGATATCTTAAAGGAATACGTGATATTTTAATCATAAATTGTCTTGATGACAACTTTCTAGAATGAAGCTGAAGGCTTATTGGTCGAAATACTTTAAAAGTTTACTAAAAGGGAAGTGGAGCTTCTTATATTAAAGGTATTTATCATTATTGTGCACTGTAGTGATGAAGATTTTCTTAGGAGTATTGTTATTTTAAATCCCAAACCGTGTTTTATAGAACAGATATTTCAGTTAATTTTACACTGTCATTAAGTCGGTGGAACCTGGCCAAGACTTCGGCCGTTTCCAGTTTGCATGGGTTTTAAAAGACGTTACTAGTGATCTATCTCATCTCATCTCATTGACTCCTGTGAATGTATCAAGGGCACTGTGATTTCAAGAATACTGTCTGTGTCCTTAGCCTTAGTTATAGTAATCGTCAGATTTTCTTGTACTGAGTTTCTCGTGTGTGTTCTTTGAGTTTTTCACCTTCTTATGTTTGTTTCCTAGAGCTACCTTTTTCTTAAGTAGTGAAACCATGCAGATGGATATAACAGATACTGCCTCTTGTGAATCAAAATGTGACAGATTGTGTCTGTAAAAATGAAAACTAAAACTAACTAATTTGAATCAGCACACAGGAAGTTTATCGTTGTTACGAACACATTTGGCATTAGAAAGTTGTGTCTAGTATATTCAGTATCAGATGCAAGATGGTCGCATCAGTCAGTTTCTCAGCGTGAAATAGTGAATGTTGTTAATACTTCAAGAACTAATTCCTGGAGCATTAATCAAGAAGAATGGCCTTTTAAAAAAATCCTCTGAAACTAGAAGATTGCTTTACATATTGGTCTCTAGAAACATAATGTCACTTATGCTTTCACGGACTACAGCTAACTGAATCTCAGTACTGGTCTGGAAGTGTGGGAGAATAATGGAAGACTGGTGAGAAGGATTGTCATCGTGCTCAAGTGACTTGTGGCTGAGGTGTCGATAAACACATAGTAATTATTATTTGGCCTTGTGTGCTGGGCAAGTAGAACATCTGTGTTTAGATAATACAGGCCTGTGATAGACTTTGCAGCACCTTATCGAACATGCTTGAGATTCC
>NW_010420243.1:0-7778 GCF_000710305.1 Buceros rhinoceros silvestris
GTATTATCGTTACCTGGACCTTGGCTAACCTTTGCCAAGCCGGTGACACAGAGGTATTCAGACAGCCTGCAGGCTTATGGATAACTTCCTCTAGAGCCAAAAGGGAATATTTATTTCTGCACTTTATCCTGGGTGACTTTGAAGGTTAAACTAAGTGCTCGCAGTCCAATGCTAGCAAAATTGTACCTACTTGCTGTGTTTTATCTATTGCTGCTTATTGGCTTCAGATATCCTTTCTCCAGGGGCTGCCTACCGATGAATCTTAGGCAGGAGCGGGCCTAAGCAGAGTATATGTGCTTATACTGTCCATAGTATAAGATGGTACTGCAGAATTCAGTCACAAAACAAAACTTTATGATGTTTGGTACTTGCAGAGCAATACCTTGGCCAACACAGCCAGTAAGCCCTGCCAGGAATGTAATACCATATTAAATATTAGTGTAGTCAGCAGAATTAAAGAAAGATCAAACCACACTGTCCAAGTAAAATAAACAAAGGCCTAAGTGTCCAAAGAACATAAAAAGGAAAATAGAAACTTTCTTCTCAAAAGGATTTAATTAAGTGTTATGTCCTTCCAAAGTGTCTTCCAAACAGCTGTTCTTCATTCAGTTTGGGCGGTAGAGTGCATGCTCTGGCATTGCCTTGTCCCCAGCTGATGAAGGGGTTAGGAGTTTGTTGCAAAGGTGTTTCTAGACTCTAGAGGGCCCAAAGGATCTGGTGGCTACCCCAAAAGGAAGGCTAACATGAGACCAGATTAGGAAACCGAACCTGTTTTGCCTTAACCTGCAGAATCATGAAACAAATGTGTCTCCTCCACAATGGCCTTGATTTCTTACCTTGCCTGCTTCTATTTGTGAATCTTCACTGTGAACCACCACACTCAAATTTCATCCCATCAGTGTACACACTGGTAGAGATGGACCATTTCCCTAAGGAAGACGGTCTGCTTCCATAGGGCCTGCTCCTTCTTTCATTTGAAGTTCTTCCTTCTGTAAATCCCTCAGCACAACATCTATAAAGATCAAGACAATCAAGAGAGACTTCAGGGCCTTGGAACACACAAGTAGTGTAGCTTGTGTAAGCAAGTGTAGCTTGAAAAGCACAAGTAGTGTTCTCCTCTACCCCTCTAGTTTCAGGGATTAATGTGGGAAGAAAGAGATCAACGTCTGGCTCCAGGCCTGGTGTCACCAGCAGGACTTTGGGTTTTCCGATTGTGGGTCAGTTCACATGACACCAGGCCTGCTGGTGACAGACGGGGTATGCCTGCCTCAAAGAGGGGAAAAGGATCCTTGCGCGGGAGTTGTGCAGGGCTCACTGAAAGAGTTTTAAACTAGATTTGAAGTGCGAAAGGGATAAAACCAGGCTTGCTGGAGATAAGCCCGAAAGCAACACATCAATGTCTGTGGGACAGTGTGCTAGCAAGGTCCTTAGGCCTGCCACACCAGTGGAGGTAGGGGAAGGAGTGCCAAGGGATAGTAGATGCAAGGGATACTGATGAGATAGGAATCACGGTAGCATTTGGGAATGGTGAGGTAGCAATTAGGCCTTCCACCTGCTAGAAAGGTGATGGGATCAATAGCCCTGTTAAAGTACATTTACACCAATTACACAACATGGGCAACAAACAAGAGGAGCTGGAAGCCATTGTACAACAGGAAAACTATAACGTAGTCATCATCACAGAAACACATTGTAGGATGATTGATACAACTGGAATGCTGCGTTGGACAACTATGAACTCTTCAGAAGGGACAGGCCAGGAAGGAGAGGTGGGGAAGTGGCCCTATGCATTAGGGAGTGTTTGATCATCTAGAGCTTGACAACGGTGGTGATAGGGTTGAGTGTTTATGGGTAAGAATTGGGACAAAGACCTACAAGGCCGATAGCATGGTGGGAGTCTGTTATAGGCTGCCCAACCAGGTTAAAGAGGCAGACAAAATTATCTATAAGCATCTAGGAGAAGTCTCACAATCACTGTCACTTGCTCTTGTGGGGGTCTTCAACTTACCAGATGTCTGCTGGAAATACAATATAGCAGAGAGGAGACAGTCCAGGAGGTTCCTGGAGTGTGTGGAAGTTAACCTCCTGACACAGCTGGGAAGGGAGCCAGACAGGGAAGGCTCCCTGCTGGACCTGTTGTTCACAAACAAAGAAGGACTTGTTGGTGATGTAAAGGCTGGAGGCTGTCTTGGACATAGTGAACATGAGATGGTAGAATTTTCAACTCTTGAGGAAGCAGGGAGGAGGGTCAGTAGAACTGCCACCTTGGACTTCCAGAGGGCAGACTTTTGCCTGTTTAAGAGTCTGTTTGATAGAGTCCTTGGGAGGCAGACCTGAAGGACAAGGAGTCCAGGAAGGCTGGAAAAATCCTTAAGAGAGTAATCTTTAAGGTGCAAGAACAAGCTGTCTCTGTGTGCTGTACAATGAGCTGGCAGGGTAGAAGACTGGCCTGGCTAAACACAGAGCTTTGGCTGGAACTGAGAGGAAGTCTATGACCTATGGAAGAAGGGGCAGGCTTCCTGAGAAGGGCACTCAGGAAGACTACGAAGAGCTTGTGCGGTTCAGGGAGAAAATTAGAAAGGCCAAAGCCCAGCTAAAACTTAATTTGGCCACTGCCATAAAATACAACACAAAATGTTTCTATAAATGCATTAACAGCAAAAGGAGGGCAAAGGAGAATCGTTATCCTTCTTTGGATGTGGGAGGAAACACAGTGACCAAGGATGAAGAAAAGGCTGAGGTACTGAATGCCTTCTTTGCTTCAGTCTTAAATAGTAAGAGCAGCTGTTCTCTGAGTGCCCTGAGCCTTGACTGGAAGATGGAGACCGCAATAACATTAGGAAAAACTTTTTGGCAGAGAGGGTTGTGAGCATTGAAACAGGCTGCCCAGGGCAGCATCCCTGGAGGTATTTAACAGATGTACAGATGTGATGCTGAGGGACGTGGTTTAGATGTGAAATTGGCAGTGCAGGGTAATGGTCAGACTCGATGATCTCAAAGGTCTTTTCCAACATAAATGATTCTGTGATTCTGTGATTTAGTGATGGCTTGGCAGTGCTGGGTTATCAGTCAGACTTGATGACCTTTGGTTGTCTTCCAACCGAAATGATTCTATGATTCTACAATTCTAGGGTACTGTCTGGATGATATCATCTCTGCCATGACAAACAGCAAACAAACAGCAGTTGTGTAGCCACTAGAAGCTACGCACGAAGGGCTCAACTCTTTTTTTTCCGCTGAACTGTCAATGACACAAGGACTCCGACAATATTTAAGTGATCTTGTTTTAGACTGGGGAGCTTGACAGTTCGACTGAACTGCAAGTAGGTATTTCCCTTGATTGTAGGACTATGAGGAAAGGTATCCCTGGCTTAAGCCCCCAGAGCAATCAGGAAATGTTAGTGAAAACAGAGCTGAAAAGGAGTGGCAAATGCTACTTCACTGTGGTTTTACTCATAAGCAGAACACATGGCATTCCTTCCAGTGGTAACTGGGTATTCTTATGCAAAGCTGTTTTCCATAATCCCAAGGTGCAGTGTCACTTTGGCAGAGGGAAGCACGTGATTGGAGCAGGGTGGACACATGCGTACCTATACGGACCACTTTTCATTAGGAAATTACCAGTGTGACTATAAACTTCATCCATAGCTGCCACAGAGCCAAGCTGGCAGTGCTCTGTGAAGCACAGGAAACTGCCATTACAGACTCCTGTTCTCCTATGTCAACATGATGTATGTAGAAGACCTAGTCCTGGAAGCTGCTTGAAGTATTCATGCCCTGTCCAGCAAAGCGTGCCTGTCTCTTCCCCCTTCTGTCCTTCCTGATGTTGCAGGGACAGTGGCTGGGGAGTCAGCTGATGTAATAGCTTCTCTAAGTTGAAGACATACCAGATGGGCCAGAGTTGTCAGCTTGGAAGCTTATGTAAAGGTGAGGTGATAAAGTCTCCGATGTAGCGTCTTCCTTATTGCAGATACGGTGTTACAGCTTCTTGTGCTGTGAACATGATTGACAAGCTGCCCCAGGATACCTGCTATGGTTCCTGATCTACTTTTCTCTTCTTCAGCGTGAATCAGAACCCCTTGGTCAGCCTGACATACCCAAAAAACAGAAAACTATTTGGGTGTTCCCTGTCAACAACATCTTCAGCCCTTTCCTAACACTGTGTGAGTTTTTTCCTAATTCCCAGGTCACTCTTCCTTGTCCCATAGGCATCTCCTCTCTTGATGAGAATGAACAGCACAGAAAAGACAATGGCCAAATCCTAAACTGGTTGCTCTCTGTCATGCAGAACTCAAGTTTTTTAGCACACCACTTGGTGATTCTCATGAGGAATGAGGGCATCTCAGGGGTTTCCTGAGAACAGAATGCCCTGGGAAAATGTTGGGATTTTTTCAGAGTGGAAGAGAATAGCACTTGGCAATACTTGCTTCTCCACTGTCAAGGAGTGCTCCACTACAGAAATTTCCTCCCAGCAGTAAATCTGAGGTGGATCTAGCTCCTCTGTCTCTGACTACATCTGATGGGCAGGGGAAGAGGGAGGAAGAAAGAGGAAAGGAAATTGCCCAGCTGACAAGGTAGAAGTACTTCTGTGGACTGGTGTTCAGGGAACAGGCTCCCTGCCTTGTTTCATACATGTTGAACTTCAGAAATGCCTATCACCTGTAGCGTTCATTACACAATGTTTCTCTAAATCTTCAAGTGTACAAGTATAGCTTCTGTATTACAATCTCTGTGATCTTAGAAAATATTTAGATGAAATTGAATTATTTGAAGTCTTAATCTCAGCAGGTATTCAGCAGGTGTTTGCAGAATCATGCAAGAAAATACTGGGATTCAAGACAACTTTATCTCTTAGATGTTTTGGCTTTTATGTTCTTTTTTCTTGGCAAGTTATCTACTTCTTGTCGGACAAGCCGTTTATTGATATATTTCCGAAAGCAAAGGAGCTATTAATTTCTTTCATATTCTAATGACTTTTTAAATTCCTTCCATAATTCTGTATTTGTGGAAAAGTACAGTTATTTTGTTTGGTTTACTTTTGTTTCTGAGTGTAATGCAAAAATGAACGAAAGAAAGGTGAACTAGATAAGAGAATAAGAAAGAACTAGATAAGACAATAAGAAATATTCCTGGTATATGGAATTTATAAAAGCCACAAACCTCAGAAAATACACTTTTAGGGAAAAAAGCTCCAGATATCCTATGGTTAAGCATTTATATGTGTTGAAACTTGAAAGATCCCAAAGGTCTCTGTTCAGAATTGAACTTTTCCAGCATGACAGTAACCAAAAAAAAAAATTGGATAAATTCAGAAAGATAAGGGGGTCCTCCACTGATTTGCCCAGGACTTAATTGAGCTGATTAAACAGTGCAGAAATGCACTTTGAGGGAAGACATGATGTTTTTGCTAGGTTGTCATGTATTAACACTCAAGTATATTTTTACTGTGAAGGATAATATGTCATTATGATGTTTTTGTGACAATTTTAATGTGATCATCAAAACATAAGTTTTCGTAACTGATAGGAAAGGTAAGCAGAAGATACTATCAGCAAATGCCTAATGAAACTACATAGAGTCTTCATTTCTAGTGACTGAATATTTGATATTGGCAAATACAT
This sequence comes from Buceros rhinoceros silvestris, assembly GCF_000710305.1. Taxonomy (NCBI): domain Eukaryota; kingdom Metazoa; phylum Chordata; class Aves; order Bucerotiformes; family Bucerotidae; genus Buceros; species Buceros rhinoceros. The sequence goes on from NW_010420243.1 coordinate 5,622, forward strand.
TACAAAACTATGTTTAACAGTAAAAAACCAATCAGTTAAACAAAGCCCTTGAGGGCTTATTTAAATAGAAATATGTGATGTGGATTTAGTAGAGTAGAAATCCAAGGTCTGTGTAATTTAGAACCTTGTGTAATTTTCCAGTTGTTAAATCACAGTTTAACCACAGATGTGGTTCTTCCTTGCAACAGTGACCTTGGTTAGATTTTGATATGGCAATAACTCTAGGCATAAAACATAGCAAACTCGATGATCCATCATTTCTATAAAGTGAAATATTCACAAGCTACGCTGACTTCCATCACAAACTTATTCTTCCAGCATTCATTGCATTAGCAATTCATCGATCGATTCTATTTATGCCATATGATCCAATACACTACTATTAATATGAGAAAGTAAATTCCACCCAAGAAGCTGATTTCACAACACTGAATTAAACCCAGATTTCTACTTACAAGTGTTTTGACAGATTTCAGTGCTAGATATTTGTTGGAGCCTGGTACACACTATGATTTTATTTCCCTGAGAATTTACAGCTGTCCTATCACTCAAAGGATGGAGAATGCAGTAGTCAGAGATAATCAGTTAGTATGCCAAAAGTAAATTACAGAGTAGAAGGTTGGATTGTTTTCAGACCTTTGAGAAGTCCACTTGTGGGTGCCAAATTCTCCTCTGTTTTATGCTCTTTGTTTATACATACTGAAGGGATTAGGAATTCTGTCTGTTTCTGGACAGCTTAACAGGTACTCAGAAGCTGTGCACTCAGATTCTCCTTTTCCCAAATTGCTTTTGCATTATTAACTAGAAGCAAATCACAGGAGTAAACTGATTTCTGAGCCAGCAACCCACTGCACTTGAAAAGTGTGATAGCTCCCTCTTCACCAAATGAATAGAGGAGTAAAGTTGCAAAAAACTACTGAGAAGAACTGCTATCATGGCAGCAAAGGCACAAATGCTGGACGTCTTCAGAAAAAGGTACACTGAAGTAGCATTGTTCAGCAAGAAAATGTCCACATAGATACATGTAAATCATACTGCCCGAGACCAAGCCCTGCTCCAAAAATTACTGTAGAAAGTCAACCTGCCACACCTTGTTGTTCCACAGGTTTGAGCAAAAGTGAGCAAGGAGATATACAGCTTTTCTGCTCCAAGGTGGAACAAGGTTACAGCAGAGAGTGCTTCTCATAATTTTGTCCATAATTCTCTTCTTACAGGCATACTGGAGTTTTATATCACCTTGGTAACTGTACATCTTGGAGCAGGTATTTTAAAGGCTATAAAGATAACGGAAGTATGCCCTCCCTCTATGGAACTCCCACAGAGTTGAACAGGTCCAGGATTCCACCCAAGAAGCTGATTTCACAACACTGAATTAAACCCAGATTTCTACTTACAAGTATTTTGACAGATTTAAGTGCTAGATATTTGTTGGAGCCTGGTGCACACTATGATTTTATTTCCCTGAGAATTTACAACTGTCCTATCACTCAAAGGATGGAGAATGCAGTAGTCAGAGATAACCAGTTAGTATGCCAAAAGAATAACAAAACTACATTTTGTTTCCCCACTTTGTAAAATGTATTATCTAGTACTCTGAATGCTATGAGGATTTGTTGTTGGTGGTTTTTTTAATTTGCATTTAACAAGGCAGTTTAAGGCGCAGGAGTTTTCACTCTTCTTATTGGCAGTGGTGTCTGGAGTAGCTGCTCTTTCTCTGTGTGACTTTCCTGATCTGTACAACTTGAGACTTTTCCTAGTTTTCAAAAAGAGAAAAGTTGTAAAAAAATAGCTATTTTTCAGATGTTTTCTGCCACCCTTTCTTCTCTTGAATGTAATCTCTGGCAGAGAACTAAGTAGTGGCAAGTCTGAGACTTCTTTTTAAAAACGTCTTGCTAAAATCAGCCTTATTTGGGGAGTGCAGATGAGAACAGGATGAAAGCTCCTATTCAGCAGAAGGAGTCATAAATGCATCAGAGTATTGTTGGAAAAGAGTATACCAAAGTCTCTTCCAAGCGGTATTAAAAAAAAAAAAAGAAGACGTATTTTAAGTAGTGCTAAGAATAGAAAATATGTTTCTGTTACTGTTGCTGCATAAGGCAGCTGCAAGTCTTTGCTTCTCTGAACAATCCCACACCCTCCTTCACCCTGTACTCTTTC
>NW_010420243.1:7871-15876 GCF_000710305.1 Buceros rhinoceros silvestris
TCCCTTTTAATGGAAGATATTGTTTCTTGATTAAGAATGCAATACTGCAACACACTGTACTCACCGGGACTCAATGGGCTTTTAATAGGAGGATTTAAGTGCAGCAGTGCTTTGGAGGGGGGAAGGCATGCAGCTCCTTACAAAACTGAAACCTGAATAAAAGTCACTTTTTCTTCCCTTTGAATAAGTTTGCAGTTAACACCTCTATTCGATGGATGACAATTGCCCAGCTGGCAGCTTCAGTATTGTGATATCTTCTAAACTTTTTTTATTTGCAAGTTTTACCTCTTACAGCAAGTGCTCAGTGACCAAATCTCATTCTTTAGTCTTTGCATGTTATGAGTCAGAACAACAGTGAACTTCTCTTTGTATCCTTATGACGTGGGCGTGGAGGAGTCAGCAGTCAAATCTCTTTTGCTTCTGTTGTCACTTCAACTCTCTCTGCCTTTCAGAAAGGAAGGAAAAAACAACTAACTTGCAGCTAATCATTCCATGTCACACTTCACGCAACCCCCATTTAGGCCCAGGACTCAAAGGGTTGAGTGGGAAAGCTCCGCAAGTACTCCACGCGGGTTGGAGGGATCCATTCAGAGCGTCTGAATTATGCTGCTCCTCTGGAGCTCCTCCTGCTGATGCTCTGGAGGAGCTGAGAGAGGAAAACTAGGTAAGTTAGAAGCCTGTAGTTCTACAGTGTGAATGTCCCAGGTACTGTCCCCTGTAGCTTAAAAGAGAAATAACATCCATCCACCTCTTATGACGTTGCTAAATCATTCTCCTATGAAAGTATTCTGATAGCAAGACTCGGCATCAAATTCAGTGGGAAGCTAATCTTGCAAGCTGGAGTGACAGTGACAGTGAGAGCCACTTTTGGATGACCTTCACCACTTCCAGATATCGCTGAGAGGAGCTGGCTCCCACATTGCACTGCCAGATCCACCCCCACCCCCATATGTGAGCATCAGTCCCTGTGGACAAGGAGACTGACGCAGCCTGTAAAGGCTAACTATTAATGTGCTGTAACACTTCTGGCTTCTATAATGGGCATGGGAAAGTCCATACTGAATAGACTGATGTGTTGGAAGTGTGCCTAGCAATACAGAAAGTCTTAAATTTCTGTTAGGTTTTTTATTCTGTTCTGTTTTTAAGCATTCTTGATTTTTTGGCAAATTTCTATGTACTCCAATGGTAGGTTTTTCCCACCAAACTGGAGAGTTATAAAAAGTAATGGCCAGGAACTGTACCTGGTCAAAGGCAGTTTTCCTCACTAACAGCTCAAGGCAGTGAATGTGGTTTCCCTTCCACTTGGGTGGTGCCAGGGTTAAAATTTAATGGCTCCACTGTGAAATCCAGTTTCTTTTTCACTCAGGCTTTCTGTTATGTTTTCCAATCAGATTTCTGGAATACTGTCATACTGAAGGTTCAGTATCAACAATTCAAACTCTTCTTCCATTATTTTAGCACAGACTCATAATCTTTCCCTTTAAGCAATTTCATCTGAAGATATATGAGAAATACACATAAAATATATGAGAAATTTTCTGCACTTCCGAAATTGCGTGTAAAACAATTAAATAAACTTCTTGAAACTAGTTCAGACACAAAAAAAGCACCCTATACTAGGCCCTGGTGACCTCCTGTATGAAACAGTCTACTTTTTTTCACCCATATTCAAGAAATAGGAACTAACCTTGAATGGGTGTAAGAGAAGGCTACTAGCTTAATCAGGGATATGAAAAAGTTAGCACCCAAGAGAAGACTGAGAGCTCTTCACTTACTGAGCCTGGCAAAATGACAGCAGAGAGAAGATAGGATTATTTCCCACAAACATGTTTGAGGAGGAAAGGGAGGTGGAAAGTTATTCAAACTAGAGGGTACTATCGATACTAAAAAAAAGAACCAAACCAAAAAGATGTAAATTTTCTGTTGGAATCACCTGAGGATGAAAAAGGAATATTTCCAAACATCAGGGCAGTGAGGTTCTGAAATACTTTCCAGAGGAAAAATTCAAAGCTTTTGTGTTCTGGTGTTTGAAGAGCTGTTGATATGAATCTGATTGCAGGGAGGTGTTGTGTTGCATCGTGCAGGCTGAACTACCTATCTTGAACACAGTTCCTCAGTTTTATGAAAGCTGCATAAATTCAGAATTTCTTAGGAAAAAAAAATCGTAAATTACAGGGAGAGAGGTGTACCTTTTCTGGCCTGTACATCTGCAGACATTTACCAGGGGTGCTGCAATAGCTGCATGATTACAAATGTAGCTCTTGCCATAAGCTTCAGCTCTAGGAATACGGTATTTTTAACCACACTGGATATCACAAAGCTTGGGACTGGAAGGCCTTCGATACCAAGTTTAATAGTTGTGCTCTATATTAGTTCTGGCAGTGAGCTGTGATGAATCAGATTACACTGTAAATAATTGCTTCTGGACCAGTACAGCCAGTGTCCAACAGTCACTTGCAAAGGGTGCTAAGTTCTATGTCTTAAATAGCATTTAGAGCCGAGCTGCTAATCCCAATAGTTACAGCGTTGTTATAACTAGTTTAGCTCTGTTCTGTGTTGAATGTCTTGCTTCTTTGGGTACTACTAACACAATCCCTTTTTCTTGCACTCTTTTTATTGAGAAATAAACCAATTCCATGTGTGCACATTCTTATAAAAAGCATACATAACAAATAAAAATATGAATTGTCTCTAAATCCTCATGTTCAGGCCTAATGTTTCCCAGGCAATACAAACACAGATGGTGCTCTCCAAAACTCCTTTAGTAATTTAAAATATATTCACCCTTTCAGAAAGACAAAGGACTGAAGAGGACCTCCTGGATCATAGTGTTTAGTCCTCAGCTGCTGTGAACTACTCCATTACATGATCTTCTTCATAAATTCAAGCAGCTCCAGTTTAAGACCTGTTACTTTATTTCCCCCTTCCACACCACTCCTGCAAAAAGTTAGATACTGACTCATATGTCCCATCAAAACACATTCATAGGTTTCTTTTACCAAAATCTTTTGCCAATCTAAACAGTTCTTCCCTCTCTCTCCCCAGAACTTACCCTTTGATATACTTGCTGCAATCATATCTTCCAGCAACCTTCAATGTGCCAGGATAAAAACTCTCTTTTGGGAGTATTTACACTGCAGATTGCAGTTCAGTATATATACATGGCAGCATTTGATGAGGGCGATCTTCCTGTGACAGCTGGCAGCTCTCTGCAGTCTCTTTGGCTAGATTTCTCTTTGCAGTTTTTGTATATTTCACATGCATGCTATATTGTGTCTCATGCATCAGCATTTTAACAAGCGTTAAGAACAGCCAAAGAAAAAAATATAATGCAAAATGAGATATACACAAACGTAGAATCACAGAATCATTTTGGTTGGAAGAGACCTGTAAGATCAAGTCCAACCGTTCACCCAGCACTGCCAGGGTCCCTAAGCCATGTCCCTCAGCACCACACTTTCACGTCTTTTAAATACCTCCGGGGATGGGGACTCCCCCACCTTCCCAGGCAGCCTCTTCTAATGATTCACAACCCTTTCTCTATAGAAATTTTTCCTAATATACGGCCTAAACCCAGCCTAGCACAACTTGAGGCCATTTCCTTTTGTTCAACAGATCATGCCCCACCTCACTACATCCTCCTTTCAGGTAGCTATAGAGAGTGATAAGCCTCCTTTTTTACAGACTAAAAAATCTCAGTTTCTTCAGCTGCTCCTCATAAGATCTGTGCTCTAGACCCTTCACCAGCTTTGTTGCCCTTCTCTGAACACGCTTCAGCACCACAATATCCTTCTTGTAGTGAGGGGCCCAAAACTGGACATGGTATTCAAGGTGTGGCGTCACCAGGGCTGAGTACAGGGGGAGAATCACTTCCCTCCTCCTGCTGGCCACACTATTGCTGATACGAGCCAGGATGCTATTAGCCTTCTTGGCCACCTGGGCACACTGGTGGCTCATATTCAGCCAGCTGTTAACCAGAACACCAAGGTCCTATTCCACCGGACAGCTTTCCAGCCACTCTTCCCCAAGCCTGTAGTGTTGCAGGGGGTTGCTGTGATTCAAGTGCAAGACCCCAAGTGAGCACTTCTGCCAGGTCCCTCAGTACCCTTGGGTAGACTCCATCTGGCCCCATAGGCTTGTGTGTGCAATAGGTCACTGATCATTTTCTCTTGGATTATGGGGGCTCCATTCCGCTTCCTGTCCCTGTCTTCCAGCTCAAGGTGCTGGGCACTCAGAGAACAACTGGTTTTACCACTAAAGACTGAGGCAAAGAAGGCATTTAGCAACTAATTTGTGTATTAAACCAAGCAAACTTTCTTTAGATTAGAAAATCAGAGTTGAGAAAGTTAACAATCTTGGCTTTCGTGACTGCAGTGCTGAGGAGGGTTTTCCATATTCACATTTAAAGCCAAAATTCACTGCTTTCTCCCCTAGAGAGTGTGTATTTCTCCTGCATAAGCAGGTACAGTTGTGAATCGGCTCTGAGGGACACATTCTTCCCTTGAGTTCTACAGAGGACCTTACAAATGTGAAAATGCATCATTAAAGAATGAGCATCTGTTTATACTGTAGATAGGAAATGTTCCAAATTAAGCTTTCCCACTGCTATTTGAATTACTGGACGTTACCTTTAACATTAAGACAACGTAAGTGACAAAACATATCTTGAAACATTACCAGAGCCACGTCCACTACCTTTTCAGTGCTTGCAACTCTGAACTCAAATGAGCTTCTTCCACTGTCAACCACAGTGTGCATCCAGCAAAATATTTTAATCGAATAATCTTATTTGTTTAAAACAAGTACTCCAAGTTCTCCCTTGAATCTCGGTTCTTGTATTTGTTTCAGAGGCCAGTAGAAACTTAAGAGTTCACCAGAGTTTCCAGATTTAAGCTTAGGAGAAGATACAGCTCCTCCAGTTTCTCAGCGGTCTCTCATACTGATTAATGATTTTAATAAGTATCGATTAAAGACAGACTTCCTCAGCATAAATAATGACATTACCTCCCCTCATCCTGAAGGTCAGTAGTTACACATGTGAGTGGATAAAGTACAAGTATGGATGCTGTGAGGCATATAACGTATACTTACACAGAAAGGGTACACATGCAAACACAGACGAGCAAAGATATACACAATGTACCTAGCCATAGAATCTGTGCCATCTCTATCGACAGTTACAAGCCCCAGCTGCAAACCTCATTCTCCTCAGGGAATCTTTCAGTAAATAATGAATGCTGCTGTTGTTCAGAGATGCAGCAGAGTGAGCTGACATTATGGTTTCCCCAGTGGTATAACTGGGACTGAATGATTCCGACAACTTCCTCCCACCATGCTAGGCAAAGCTGAACTTAAAAATGTGTCAGTATATATTTATACTCCTTCTTTTCCAAGGGCAGAAGGGCTGTTTAAGTTTTTCACATCTGGCTGCTCTCTCCCACCCTTTTCCTGTGGGAAGTTCTCTCACATCTTTGGCCACAGAGAAGGGGAAGAATAGCTGTGTGGGGGACTACAGAGCAACCCAAAGATCAGTGGAATCTTCCTGGGAAAGCTGTTTAAAACTATCAGTTTAGTCTGGAAAGCGATTTTGGAAAAATTTGGGTCAGTTGTCTGAGTGACAGAGACATGCTGAATCACAGGATCTGACTCAGGAAAGCTGGAGGTTCTGGTAAGTAGGAGCTCTAGGATACAATGTAAAACTGTACAGAACTAAAACTAATGTGTACAGTGAAAGTCAAAGTAATAGACAATTAATTAAGAACAATGCCATTGATGCAGAATTGCCTTTGCCATTAAAAGTAATTATTTGACTGAAACTTGTGGAGCATCTCATGTTTCTCACAATATGTCTACACCGCACAATCGGTAAGTGGAGCAGAATAGCCTGACCAAACCTAAGTAGGCACATCAGGAAAAATCTAACAGCAGTGACACAAAGCTCTAGATTAACCCAATCATAAACCAGAATCAAAGACTTGTTTGTTAAAAGATAACCTGAGTGTCTTTACATACATAGGCTCAAGTGTGAAATTTTTTTTCAGGAATCCTGGAAGTTCCATGAGACAGCATCTGTATCTGGTTATCTGAGCTTGCTTTATAAATCATAGGAAAGATACTTTCTCTCCCTCTAAACTGCAAGTTTGGACTCTTCGAGACAGCTAGGGTTCTGAGGACATTAAGTCATACAGTCCATGGGCTCTGCTGATGCTGGGAAAGAAGAAAAGTTTATTGTTCAGAAGCTATTCTGAGCTTGGAGAACTGATAATGATAATGGTATCCCACAGCATCGCTTTTGCAGGGCCATATTTAGAAAGGACGTCCAGTTTAAGCCTTAATGTTTCCCCTCTGCTGGAAAACGACATTGTTCTCTTTTTGCTGCTCTCCATACAAAACAAACATCCACTGGCAGATGCTACTTTTGAGCAGAACTCCACTGAGCAATGCATACAATGCATATGGGCGTAAATAATACATACAATCTCTGAACTCAACAAGCCCCTCTGCATAGATCAGACTGCAAAACTTGCACTTGTTTCATGTCTTAGAAAGACTCAAAAAACAAAATCACAGCCCCATCCTAATTTAAAAGATTACCTCCTCCACTTCTTCAGACAAATTAAGGGTGTCAATTTGATGCACAGCTTATGTGGGAAAGTAGAAGAGATGGAAAGAAGCCAACCCTCACAATCCCATAAGGCACATTTCATTCTTTAAATGTGCCAAAACTCATGTTGTCTGGTTCAGCTTCAGCAAGACACCCAATATATCTTACTGCAGCAACTCATGTGGTTCATTATGGCTAATCAAAGCTTAAATACTTAGTCAAATTCTGACCCCAGAAGAGAATATGTTGAGTCTGCGAACAGCGTCAGTGTACAGGAGACTGTAAACCAGTGGTTAATGTGTAAGCAACCTGACGATAACAGTAACAAAAAGTATATTTTCTTCTTGATGAGGCTGGGCAAGTTTCCTGGCACGTGTGCCTTCTACTGCTGGAAGTTTCACTGACACGGCCTCAGTTGGTCAACAGCTGAGACTTGCCATAGGTTGCTAGATGTACTTGTTACCTCAGCGCTGATCACTGGAAAACAGAAGATGATTGCAGCTCTCCTGCCACTCCCCCTTACACTCCCCTTGGTACACCTCCCTGAAGTCTCAAATGACAGCCCTGCTTTCTGCAGCTGAAGATCAAATCCTGCCAGAACTACTGTTTTGGAAAAGCAATAATTCATTTCTGACTCTGCATAACCAAGATCTCTAAAGAAAATAAACCCCCAAACTGTTGGAAAGAATAAAAATTGCCACCCAGCATTCATGTAAATATACTTTTAAATCTTCATACCTTTATTTTTCTGTGAAGGAGTAATGAATTATTTACAGAGATACACTTATTTTCTGTGATTTATTTAAAAGTTCTTTTTTTGTCATTCAATCTAATAAAATGCAGTGTTCTTTATTTATTAACACAGATTAAAAATACTTCTTGGCTTTTTTTTTTCCTTTGCAAACTTTTTTGCCCTCTATGTTTGCATTTGAAAAGTTTAAAGGACAATCTGTCCTGCATAATACAAGCCTTATTTATCTAGTGGCTAAATGTATTCCAGGCAGCCAAAACATTAATCTTCTGTTCTGCCAAGTAATTCTGTCATGACCTGATGGGTATTAACCTGTTTGTAAGGAAGAACACTTTAATTTTTATGGCATTTTCATTCCTAACGCAACCACTGACTATGGATAACATTGCCACGACCTAGGTGGAGAAGGGGCAGGAGGCTAGAGCCTAGATTTATTCTTCTGCCTTCTCCCCACAAACCAGCAGTCAGCACACCTTGCAAGAACATTAAAGGCATCACTAAGTACCTTCCTCCAGATAAAATTTCCTTGAAAACCATATTATAATTAATGTACCTACCCCATAACAAAGCATACCCATAACCAAACCTTATTTTATAAATGTGTGATACCTCTGTTAGGAACATTTGTTTGCTTAGAGAAAAGTACTCTT
>NW_010420243.1:15970-20985 GCF_000710305.1 Buceros rhinoceros silvestris
TTCCCTCTCTTTTTGCTCTTTGCCACCCTGCCTCTCTGCTTTCCTGAGCCTTTTTGTATAGTGTTTTAATGACCTGGGCTAATATCCTACATTCTGCTATACACATTAGTTGCAATTGTACCATGAACTGGATCTAAAAGCACGACAGACTCCAAAAACTGGGATAGTTATTTGACAGTCTTCAGTTTTTTCAATGTTAAATTCTGTGTTATCCTCAGAGTGTTGCTTTCTGAGCCTCACCTGGATCCAGATATATGTTTTACAGGGTTTTCTTTAGAATGAAGAGGAGATTTTCTCCCAAATTTAGACTCTAGGTGTTGAAGAAAGCATTTTAAGGGTTATGATGAGATTGTAGGAATTAGTAGTACTGATGTCTGTTAATACAACACAACTCTCAAAATCTCACAAAAATCTACAGAGCGGTCTGAAATTCAGAGTATATTAAGTACATTAACAATTATCTCTTCAACATTTCTTCTTGTCAATATATCCCACAGAACAATCAATACTCAGAATAGAAATAATTAAAAAAACCCAACAACTTAATGAAAAACAGAAAGGTGAAAGGAGTATATTAATAGGGGAAAAGACTATAATTTACAGAATGAGAACACAAACCTACATTTCTATTTCATGACTCAAGCAGAAAATTGAAGAGTGTATGTGTGTGTGTGGAGGAGGATGAGCCATTATTTCTTTGTTTTGTACATGTGATAAAAATCTCATTGCTATTACCAGCTAAAGAACAGGGTGCAGACTGGCCATTTGATATTCGCACAGTAGCAGCACACACAGCATGGCAATAACAAGCAGGGTAACCGCAAATTTCACAAAACTAATTTTGTATCACGGATTTGGCGAGACAAACTTATTCTATCCTGCTTAATCATTTTAGCTTCTGACTTCTGACATGTAATGTAGTATAATCACATAGAGGACTTGGTACAACTTTCATATTTACATACACAGTTACTGTAAAAGTACCCTTCAATAGTATTCAGAAGACTTTATGGATTACACACAGCATTTACTGATGCGGATTAGAACATTTAGTCAAAACTGTTGTCCTGCACACATGGCAAGGGCAAGAGCAAATAACTTTCTGATCACCAATGTTTTGGCTGAATAGGCTTCCCATTAGCAACATAATTTAACTTTAGGATGAGAGAAAATGGCCTCAACTTGCGCCAGCGGAGATTTAGGTTGGATATTGGGAAAAATTTCTTTATGGAAAGGGTTGGGAAGCATTGGAACAGACTGTCCAGGAAGGTGGGGTTGTCCCCATCCCTGGAGGTGTTTAAAAGATGTGTAGATGTGGTGCTGAGGAATGCAGCTTAGGGACCCTGGCAGTGCTGGGTGAACGGTAGGACTCAATGATCTTACAGGTCTCTTCCAACCAAAACGATTCCGTGATAATTTTTCTGAATAATTGATGCGCATCATGAAAAAAAATCTTCACTGCACTGCTTACGTCAGTGATGTAGCTATTTCTTAGAAGGCTGATGATACTCTCTTCTATACCTGCAATGTCCATAAAAGGGAAGATGAGAAATTCTGCTGAGAATCTAAAAGTAAAAGTAGTCCAACTGCATGGGAACATAGCATGAGTGATTGAGACAATGGTCCATGATTTATTCTGCAGATAAACAGAAAATTGTTCATTCCTCCAAGCCACAAGTTCACTCATGTAGTGCTTAGTCACTAAACAGTCATTCCCCATATATGTTTCTGCTCTTCTGAATTCGTCAGATCAGCCCTCTGCTTGATCATATGAATTGAGAGATTCACAGTACGAGAGCTGAATCAGCATTATAGATGCTTGGCTTCTTTCAGATTTGCAGTTCTGAAATAGCTTCCCTGCAGAAGGAGAAAGGCAAAAAATAGCCAGGTTAAAGATAGAATCTGATCTAATTTTAAAAGGACCTATACAATGTCCTAGTCTCGATAAAGGCAACAAAGGTACTTTGAGTATTTTCATACAGCAGTCCAGGAAGTACCTAACAGTGTAGTGATGGCAGCAGGGATCTCATTCATCTGGACTAATTCTTGTCTGTTTACCTGTAGTCATGGAGATAACGGAGCTCATTGCTGACTGCTGACATGCCCAGTAAACTTTCGTAAATAAAAATTCTTGTGCTGTTTGTTGTCAGCACTGAACTCTATGACTGTATTAGTTTCTGATCTCACTGGTTTAAAGCTAGACTGTAACTGTGAGTATGTCTGTGAGCTGCAGTTGCATGTTTGACTGTAGGATACACGCATTCCCTGTGAGGCTACAAAACCAGCATGCTGGGATAACTGCTATTTGCTTAATTATGTGATGCATTAGAACTAATGCTAAATGCTAAACAACGCTAAACATTGGAATCAAAACTGACACGTTTACAAGTGGCTACTGATAAACTGAAGGTTGTCAATCTGAGTTTCAGCCCCCAAAACGGGAACTGTTCCAAAAACAGGCACTTTACCTTGGCTACACAGTCAGTGGAAAAGGACTTTCCACTGAAGAAAACGAACAGCACAGTGGTGCAGGACTACCAGACCTCCCAGAAACAAGCTTGCTGAGGTTTGTGACACTCTGCTGATTTTCATAAAAGCAGTTATGGATCTGTCAACATTGCAAAGCCACCACAATGACTGAGAAAGAAGGGAATAGTCATTTCCGTTGTTAACAGAGCAACGTAATATAATCAGGACTGAGATAATATCTGGCCATTTCTTGTGTTTTAGGTGGCAGCATTTCAACATACTGGATGTAAACATTTAATTTCACACTTTGCAGGCAGTATTGTCAAGGGAAGACATGCACATCCTCATGACTGCTTCAGGAGGAATCTTCACAGAAGAAAAATCCTTTGGTCTAATAGCTGAAACCAACACTGTTAAATATTAACCTTTTAACAGTAAGTAATACTATTATTCATTGTGGAAAGAACTATATTTAAGACAGACAGCTCCTTGCCCAAAAAGCAAATGACATTTAGATCCAAAAAGTGAAACAGAAGGGAATATCTCCAGTGTGCTAGTCCTCTACAAAAACCCCCACAGAGATCTAGGGGTGCTGAAAATGGTCCAGACCTTCAGGGGCTCTGCCTACGTCCTTGACAGAACATGGAGTTAGTTAGTGTCTTCAGGAAATCATATGGATTTCGAGCAGGTAGAAACACTGTAGGGGTGATGTAAAATCTTTATGGACATACCTTAGCTTTAGTTTTTGTCAAATGTAAGCTAAGTAACTAGCTTGAACTGAAGACAGTTGGCGATGGTATGTGATCACTGGTCTTCTTCAAGTATTATCTGAAGCAAATTTGAAGGCCTGTTCATAGAAATTTACGTAAGAGCTTACGCCAGCCGTGAAATGTTAGTTATATGTGATTCACTGATAGCACAAGGTTTGACTATGATGATAAAAATCTTGTCGTAAAGTTGTGATCTAAGAAAAAGAGTTAGGTTTAAAGATGTCACATAAAAACTCAAAGACAATGAAGACTATTTTTCCACATGCCAGATGGATCCTTAGTTTTGGTGTTCATGGAACAACCTCTGTTTTCCTAAAGCCTACAGTAGGGATACACATATGTGTGCATATATACTGTATATAAACACACAAACACACACACACACACTGTTGTGGTTTAGGATTTCAGCTCCAGGGGAAGGTCAGAGTCTTCCCTTTCCTTCCGTTGTTCATCGAGGGAAAGGAGGTTTTTGCCGCCTCGTCTCTAATTTCACACCCGCCCCCAGAGCCAAGCCATGTCAATCAACACCTCTTTGAATACCACTATAAAAAGCAGAGCCATGCTGTTTCTTTTTGGATGTGCTCTTTTTCAGTATCAGCAGAAAGGACAAAAAGAGAGAACCGGAAGAAGTCACCTGAGCCTGGGACAGCAAAAAGAACTTTCGCATGGCAGGTAGACTCTTTTCACGTCACTGATTACTGGCAGGGGTGGTAAGAAGAGCTGCCAGAAGGAAGGGATGTGACTGGAGTGGCTGGAGCCCCCAACTCTGCATGGAGAGCAGCTGCTGGCGATGGGGAGGAAAAAGGGTTCAAGCACAGAGAATGAAGAAGGCCCTGCTACAATGCGGTAAAGAACCCAAAACATCCCCCAGAGATCTGGTAACTCTTATGTTTTGCAGCCAGAGAGAGAGAGAGACGAAACATCCCCTTGAAACATGGTAACTCTTAAGCTTTCCAGGCACCTACATTGGTGCAAAGGTAGTTTGTCCCGAAGAGTACAACTTGTAACTGAAATGGATGAGGTTAAAAGAACTATGTCCCCCCATTCCAGGTTTATTATTGCTTTCCCTCCCCCCATCCCTGGCTCAGACTGTGTGGGGGACAGTAGTGGGATGTGGGTGGAGTGGGAGGAAGATAGATAGACAGATAGATGCCTATTTATGTATTTAATTCCACTGTTCTCTCTTTTCTAACTGTCCTACCCAAATTTAAGCGATGATTTGTGGTTCTCATTGTTTTCGAATTAAATTAATTTTCATTCACCCCTAATTTGCCACCTGTGATGCATCCCAAAAGCAACTTCCCAAGCGTTACCTACTAGGACAGCTACAGGGGCTCCTTCTCCTCCATTCCCACCTCTAGCTGGAGCTTCACCATGAAATCCCACATGGTGCGATGCATGATGCGCCACCCCACCACACACTCTTGAAAGCCGCACTGGAAACTTCATACAGGAAGCAGTAAAGCCCAGTTTGAAGGCATCCAGCTCTGGAGCACTCCTTTCTCCTGCCTCGTAGTGCCAGGCAGGGGATGCATCCATTCACCTACAAGCTTCCCCATCTAAGACTGGGTGAAAAATGGTTTCATGAATGCCCTGCAGGTGCTGTTCACACGCAGGACTTGAAAGCACTCGGGGCAAAACTAGGTTAGAAACCCCAGTGGCTGTTGGTGATGGGAAATGACAGAGTCGGGAGTGGGTCTTTAAGGGTTGCTCCTCGACCGTCAGGAGGTGCAGGGGGTTCTGTAATGGCCGTGGGGGGCTCTCTAACGGCTCTGA